>NC_091789.1:11326332-11629363 GCF_029378745.1 Bos indicus | reverse complement strand
GGCTCAACATTCAGAAAACGAAGACCATGGCATCCGGTCCCATCACTTCATGGGAAATAGATGGGGAAACAGTGCAAACAGTGTCAGACTTTATTTTTCTGGGCTCCAAAATCATTGCAGATGGTGACTGCAGCCATGAAATTAAAAGACGTTTACTCCTTGGAAGGAAAGTTATGACCAACCTAGATAGCATATTCAAAAGCAGAGACATTACTTTGCCAACAAAGGTTCATCTAGTCAAGGCTATGGTTTTTCCTGCGGTCACGTATGGATGTGAGAGTTGGACTGTGAGGAAGGCTGGGTGCCAAAGGATTGATGCTTTTGAAGTGTGGTGTTGGAGAAGACTCTTGAGAGTCCCTTGGACTGCAAGGAGATCCAACCAGTCCATTCTGAAGGAGATCAGCCCTGGGATTTCTTTGGAAGGAATGATGCTAAAGCTGAAACTCCAGTACTTTGGCCACCTGATGCGAAGAGCTGACTCACTGGAAAACACTCTGATGCTGGGAGGGATTGGGGGCAAGAGGAGAAGGGGACGACAGAGGATGAGATGGCTGGATGGCATCACTGACTTGATGGACGTGAGTCTGGGTGAACTCCGGGAGTTGTTGATGGACAGGGAGGCCTGGCATGCTGCGATTCATGGGGTCGCAAAGAGTCGGACACGACTGAGTGACTGATCTGATCTGATCTGACTGTTCAAAAACAAACAAAACAAAAACAAAAAGGCCACACAGAGAATAAAAATAACAGAATGAATTATCTACAAATAGCACAACCTGTAGACAAAATTGTACAAACTTCAGTTTTGCTTTAAACTTAATTTCATTTTTATCAAAATTAGACATTCACAGAGTCTAAAAAGTCAAATTGTTCCATGTGATCATGATGGAAAAGAAATTGAGCAGTTTCCTTCCCTTTCCCTCCTTGTATCTGATCCCTCTTCACCAGATAAAGGTTTTCAATTCTTAGCTATGACTTCCACAATAGTAAATACCATGTCTGTCTATACTACTAGAATTCATTTTAAAAAAAATTTTATATTACTTGTTGATACTTTATTATGGAAGATGAGGATTTAGTTTTAACTTCTCTACCTCGGAAAGCATAAACTGTCCTCTTTCTCTGCTTCATTATACTTAAATCAGTATTTTCCATTGCATTCATTCTTTCTGTAGATTGTTATGACAATGTTTTATTTTCCTTGGAATTAAAAATGGCCTCTTTTTTATGTCCCTGATCATCTGTGAACCTATACATTGTCCATAACTACACTTTCTTTTAATAATGCTAATCTCTTTTCAGTATATATGGATATGACCAACCTAGACAAAACTATGATAAACCTAGACAGAATATTAAAAAGCAGAGACATTACTTTGCCAACAAAGATCAGTAGAGTCAAAGCCATGGTTTTTCCTGTAGTCAGGTATGGATGTGAGAGTTGGACCGTAAGGAAGGCTGAGCGCCAAAGAATTGATGCTTTCAAATTGTGGTGCTAGAGAAGACTCATGAGAGTCCCTTGGACTGCAAGGAGAGCAAACCAGTCAATCCTAAAGTAAATCAGTCCTGAATATTCATTGAAAGGACTGATGCTGAAGTTAAAGTTCCAATACTATGGCCACATGATGCAAAGAGCTGACTCATTAGAAAAGACATACTGGGAAAGACTGAAGGCAGAAGAAGAAGGGGATGGCAGAGGATGATGTGGTTGGATGGCATCACCAACTCAATGGACATGAGTCTGAGCAAGCTTCTGGATATGGACAGGGAATTTTGGCATGCTGCAGTCCATGGGGTCGCAGAGTTGGACACAACTAAGCAACTGAACAATAACAACTTTCCTATATTCAGACATAGCAAATAATCTGATTTCTTCTTCTTTCCTGTCTTCCTACCCTTCCTTTTCCTTCTTTTTCCTTCTCATCCTTCTAAATCTGGAAGGCATTACTCCTGGATCCTTCTGTCCTCTGCTACAATCTGGACTACAACATAGTTTTTATGGAGTTCCCTTTGCCATCATCCTGGAAATTGATCTCAAAATTCACTTTGATTCTCCTACCCTTGCATTCCATATCTTAGGTAACATCACTATTTTGGGGAGTATATTCTAAAATTGTTCTGGTTTCTTTTACCTTTTTTTCAATTTTGTTGAGAAATAATTGACATACATCACTATGTAAGTTTGAGGCATGCAGAAATAATGGTTTTATTTACATATTTTGTTAAATGATTACCACAATAGGTTCAGCTAACATCCATCATCTCATAGAGCTAGTAAAAAGAAAGAAACATAGAAAGGAATTTCTTGTGATAAGAACACTTAGAATATACTCTCTTAACAACATTCCTCTATATCATGCAGTGGTGTTAACTGTACTCTTGGTGTACATCTCCAGTACTTATTTATCAGCCAAAAGTTTGTACGTTTTGATCACTGGCCTCCAATTTCCCATCCCTCACCCTCTGCCTCTGGCAACCACAATTTTGATCTCTTTTTTATGAAATTTTGTTGTTTTTGTTTTAGATTTCACATATAACATAAATGAAATCATACTGTATTTGTCTTTTTCTGTCTAAATTATGATACTTAGCCAAACACCTTCAATATCTATCCATGATGTACTAAACAGTAGGATTTCCTCATTTTTTATGGCTTAATAATATTCTATTGTGTATGTATGTTTAAACATATATATAAATCATATATATAAATATATAAATCACATATAATATATATATATATATATATTAATTCATATATAAAAATAAATCTTCAATATCCATTTATCCACAATGGAAACTTAGGTTGTTTCTATGAACTGGTTATTGTAAATAATGGTGTTATGAACATAGGGGTGCAGGCATATTTTTGAGTTGATGGTTTTGTTTCCTTTGGATATATTCCTACAGGCACAATTGACGAATCAAACTGCTTCCTGGAAAAGGTCAAGAGATGTTCTTTGTTAATTTGTTTTCATGTCTTAAAATGTTGTTATTCTAATGTTACCCCTGATTAATAGTATGATTGGGTATTGAATTTTATACTATAAATGACTTTTCCTTAGGATTTTAAAATCTATCCTCCTTGGTCCTCTACTCTTCAGTACTACTATGGAGAAATCTGCTATCACTCTGATTTGTGATCTTTTGAATGGGACCAAAGTGTGGTTCCCTTTCTGTAACCTTAAGGATTATCTCTTTATCTTTATTATTAAAATGTAGTAATATTTGTCTTGCTTTGATTATATTATCATTCATTGTAATGGGTGTTCAATGAAGCACTTCAGACTAGAAAATCATATTCTTAAGATCTATCAAATGTTCACGAATAAATAATTTATTTTTCCTTTTATTTTCTTTGTTATCATAATCTTTCTTTCCTTCCTCCCTTCTTTTATAAACTGTGAAGAATCAGTTCAACTTTCTTCTCTCTATATATATTCAGTTCAGTTCAGTTTAGTTCAGTCGCTCAGTCATATTTGACTCTTTGTGACCCCATGGACTATCCAGTCCATGGAATTCTCCAGGCCAGAAACCAGAGTGGATGGCCTTTCCCTTCTCCAGGGGATCTTCCCAACCTAGGGATCAAACCCAGGTCTCCTGCATTGTAGGTGGATTTTTTATCAGCTGAGCCATAAGGGGAGCCCAAGAATACTGGAGTGGGTAGCCTATCCCTTCTCCAGGAGGATCTTCCTGATCCAGGATTGAACCGGGGTCTCCTGCATTGCAGGCGGAATCTTTACCAACTGGGCTATTAAATGCATATATTTAATGTAATATATAACATAGTAGTTATTTAATCTGACAAAAATGAGATTATATCCTCATATATATTCTCCTGACTCTCCAAGAATAAAATTGATATTTAAAATTTAAAAAAATTTTAATTATTAATTTTTTTCTGCAATTGCTGTTTAATTATTGACTGTAATTTCATAATTTTCTGGAATTCCCTTGCTTTCTCTATGATCCAAGGAATGTTTGGAGTTTGATATCTGGTTCCCCTGCCCTTTCTAAACCAAGCTGTACATCTAGAAGTTCCCAGTTCATATAATGCTGAAGCCTAGCTTGAAGGATTTTGAACATAATCTTACTTGTATGTAAATTGAACACAATTGTATGGTAGTTTAAATATTCTATGGCATTGCCCTTCTTTGGGATTGGAATGAAAACTGACTCCAGAGAAACATCTACTTCTGTTTCATTGACTACACTAAAGCCAATGACTGCATGCATCACAATGAAGTTTGGAAAGTTATTAAAGAGATGAGAATGCCAGATCACCTTACCTGTCTCCTGAGAAACCTGTATGTGGGTCAAGAAGCAACAGTTAGAACCTTACATGGAACAGCAGACTGATTCAAAATTGGGAAAATAATACAAGGCTGTTTATTGTTACCCTGTTTATTTAACTTATATGCAGAATGAAAAGTGAAAGTGAAGTTGCTCAGTCATCTCTGACTCTTTGCGACCCCATAGGCTATTGCCTACCACGCTCCTCCATCCATGGGATTTTCCCGGCAAAAGTGCTGGAGTGGGTTGCCATTTCCTTCTCCAGAGGATCTTCCAGACCCAGGGATCAAACCAGGGTTTCCCGCATTGTAGGCAGACGCTTTACCATCTGAGCCACCAGGGAAATGAATACATCATGACAAATGTCAAACTGGATGAATCACAAGCTGGAATCAAGATTGCCAGGAGAAATATCAACAATATCAGATATGCAGATGATATTGGAAGAAAATGAAGAGCAACTAAAGAGCCTCTTGAAGAGGGTAATAAAGGAGAATTAAAAATTAGGCTTAAAAGTCAACATTCCAAAAACTAAGATCATGGTATGTGGTCCCATCACTTAATGGCAAACAGAAGGGGAAAAGTGGAAGCAGTGACAGATTTTAGGCCTCCAAAATCACTGCTGATGGTGACAGCAGCCAAGACTTAAGACACTTGCTCTTTGGAAGGAAAGCTATGACCAACCTAGACAGCATATTAAAAATCAGAGACATCACTTTGCCAACAAAGGTCCATATATTAAAACCTAGGATTTTTCCAGAAAATGTGAGATGTGAGAATTGGACCAAAAAGAAGGCTGAGCACTGAAGAATTTGTGATTTTGAATTGTGGTGTTGGAGAAGACTCTTGAGAGTCCCTTGGACTGCAAGGACATCAAATAAGCCAATCCTACAGGTAATCAACCCTGAATATTCATTGGAAGGACTGATGCTGAAGTTGAAGTTCCAATATTCTGGCCACGTGATGGGAAGAGCCGATTCACTGGAAAAGACCCCGATGCTGGGAAAGATTGAAGGCAAAAGGAGAAGATGGCACAGAGGATGAGATGGTTAGATATCATTAATGACTTGATGGACATGAATTTGAGCAAACTCCAGGAGATAGTGAACAACAGGGAAGCCTGGTGTGCTGCAGTCCATGGGGTCAAAAAGAATTAAACACGAGTTAGTGACTAAACAACAATCACTTTCATAGTTAAAAGGAGATCCTAAAACTTGATTGGAAGGGCTAGGTACATTCTTGGGACTTATTGATTATAGTGTATAATTGTATGGTGATCCTACTGATATGGTTTCATAGACAGATTTCCAACACCCAGTTCCTCAAGCTTTCTTTTAGCCTGAAAATTAACCAGTATTATACTTTGCATTTTAATACAGATGACTATGAGCCAGCTTTAAAGTTACTGAAAGAAAACAATATGAAATCTAAAGAAAGAAATAGATTTTGTCCTTGAATAACTAAACATTATTTTAATAATTATTTACATATGTGAGTATGTTTCTGTGTTTATATGTACATATATATGTCTGTGTGTGTATTCATTAGTACAATTGAGACAAAGAACTAGAAAGTATACATGCTCTAGTTTTACAGAGAATTAAACCAGGGTTTGAAGGATGAAATGACTTTCCCAAGTCACAAGCAGATCATGTGACTCCCAGTTCAGTGTTTAGTCCTACATTATTAATTTAATTAATCGATTTAATATACTAAATAAGAGTAAAACATTGAGTATGCAAAATAAATTATAGGACATGAAATATGAGTAAGGCTATTTTGTGTTATGTAGTCACAATCTCAAATGAAAATTTTACCTTCCATTTTAGTGTAACTGTTGAGCAGCATTTCATCAGGAACAGATATATGGGCTTCCCAGGTGCAGTGGTAAAGAATCCTCCTGTAAATGCAGGAGATGCAAGAGATGTGGGTTCAATCTCTGAGTTGGGAAGATCCCCTGAAATAGGAAATGGCAACCCACTATAATATTCTTGCCTGGAAAATACACGGACAGAGGAATCTGGCAGGCTACAGTCCATAGGGTCACAAAAACTCAGACACAACTGAGTGACTGAGCACTGAACACAAACATACAGATTTGAAAGGAAAAAAAAAATAGTAGTGATAATCTCTTTGATCTGTGAGAAATTTCTTTTAGACCAAATCATGTTAGCTTAGGACAACATATATGAATGGGGCTAGGATCAAGTCTAAAATAACAAAGCTTACCATTTTCACACTAGTAAGATTGCTTTAATTGAAATATACAGGGATTAACAAAAGTTGTATTTTTGTTTTATTTGTGTTTGTTTTTTTGTGATGACCACAATGCCTCCAGTTAAACTCTGGTTCCTACCAAACTAGATAAATTTGGAAAAACCCAGAAGTGTTAGATCTGCGTGCCTGTATATGTATATAGCACTCATATCTAGACGGATAAAATCTTAAAATAGTTTAGGGGTTTTCCACACCAATATCTACTGACATGTTCCTTTTATGTACATGAAGGCATCTAGATTCAGTTATCTTTATTATGTAGGTTTCTGCTTTTTCTAAATATGAAACTTGATTTGGGACACTGACCCTGATCTAGTAGATCTTGAAGAGAGGGTCATGGTCTGTATGACACAGCACATCATATTTTACCTACAGACTGAATATGCAAATATTTAAAATACTGTCTAGAATACAGTATTGAATAGAAGTTTTGAAATGCTGGATTTCCCTCTTTTTTCTGTATATTTATCTTTTTTTTTTTTTTCCTATCAGACTGTTATCTCCCCAACATTTGAATCCTGGTGGTGCAAATATCACATGGTGTTGAGTCTGGCACATTTCAGGCACAATACTGAATAGGAGCTTATAATATTACTGCACTATTTCATATCATGATCTTATTGTATGAAGTTATATTTCTCAGACAGATTTGGACCTGCAGTCTTTGTAAAAGCATAGAATAAATGAACCTATGTGAGAATTCTCAAAATACTGTTATTTACATGAGAGAAAAGCCACATATAAAACAAGCTTTCTGTAAATGCATTGCAGTGCTAAAAGATTGTTTAAAATTAATAGGTTTTGAGCTTCTTTAGGTCAGAGAACATGCCTTCCACTTTATGGATAACTCCCTGGTACCTAAATACACATTATGTTCTTGCACAGCTTAATAAATGTTCAATTGATTGATCGTTAACTATTTCAGCCCTTAAAAAAAAAATACTGAATTCTTCATTTCTCAAGTTAGTTTTCTTCCTCTCATATTAACACGTTCTTGCTAGAAACCTAACATTTTATGCAACACATTACTTAGATTTGAAAAAGGAAATATCATGAACACAGTGAAGAAAAGTTGGGACATTAAATTTTGTGAATCTAGTTAGTAAAGATTTTTTGATAGAATAAAGCCAAGGCAGCTATTTCTGATCATATTCAGTCCTCGCTTCTCCTTTCTTAACACTGTTTATTTTACATGAACTTCCCAAGTGCCTTGATGAAAATACTTTTCAGTTGCCATTGGTTTCAAACATGCTTGTTTGTCTCATTTTACTGAAATTTCAGTCTTGAATGACATGTTTACAAGAGATAAGAGCCCCCCAAATTGCTTCTTTTTTCTTGATTGTGTGCCAGCAGTGTTGCACAAAACAGTGAATAATCTGACACTCTGGCCCTTTATGACTAGAAGCTCAGTAAAAGAAATTCTGTGCTTGTTAAACATGTACTAGGGTTAACAAGTACAAAGTGTTCAGGTATGAGGAGAATTTGCCCAAGGACTCATTATAACTGTTCTATTTCATGCATGCCTTATAGTATTTTGGCCTTAGGGCTTCACATAAAAGCAAATTTTTATGTGTAGGCAATAGATAACTTCAATTGATAAGGTATATACATTGAACATCTGCTATTTTAGAATCCACTGATAATATAAAGTGGTTATTTCATTCAAGTAGTTCAAAATCTAGAAGAAGAAACAAAGATATAGGTTAAAAAAAATTATTGGGTAAGCAATTGCTTGAAAGCAGAACTTGAACAGTAATATAAAAAAATACAGAAAAAAGTATAGTAAGAGGCAAGAGAATAAAGCAATTAACTTCAAGGAGCAAGTCTTAAAGGAGGATGTAACTTTGGGATTGTTCTTTGAAAAACCGATATGGTCTTGATCAACAGAGACTGAGCAAAGAAGGATATTCCAGGGAGACAGGAAAGCATGAGCAAAAGCGAAGAGCCAAACAAGTACTGTCCAATGTACCTGGAGCAGAGGAGAGGGTAATCAGAATACAGGCTGAAGAAGTAGGTTGAAAAAGATGACTGAGTTTCTGAATGCCATGGAGAGGAATTTAGATATTATTCAAAGCAAACAGGTTTAGATAAAGTGAATGGCATAATCAATTTTGAATGTTAGGAAGCTTACTATGATTGGAGCATTATGGTTTAGAACAAGTAGAAACTGGAGGCAAAGTGGGATATTACAATAGACTCCAAGCATGAAGGAAAGATATAACAAACTTTGACAGTGTATTAAAAAGCAAAGATATAACTTTTCTGCCAAAGGTCCATATAGTCAAAGCTATGGGTTTTCCAGTAGTCATGTCTGGATGTAAGAGTTGAACCATAAAGAAGGCTGAGTGCCAAAGAATTGATGCTTTCACATTGTGGTGCTTGAGAAGATTCTTGAGAGTCCCTTGGACAGCAAGGAGTGCAAACCAGTTAATCCTAAAGGAAATCAATCCTGAATATTCATTGGAAGGACTGAAGCTGAAACTCTAATATTTTGGCCACCTGATGTGATGAACCAACACATTAGAAAAGATCCTGATGCTGGAAAAGATTGGTGGCAGAAGAGAAGGGGATGACAAGGGATAAGATGGTTGGATGGCATTGCTGACTCAATGGTCATTAGTTTGAGCAAACTCTGGGAGATGTGAAGGACAGGGAAGCCTGGCATGCTGCATGCAGTCCACGGGGTCGCAAAGACATGATATAGCAACTGAACAACAACAATGAAAGAAGGACATGAATTAGGGTGAAAGGAATGAATAGAAAAAAGGATGAATGAAAAGTATTGTACAGCTGAAATCAACAGGAAGAAGATGTAGTCAGAAAGTCAATACCAACAAAACTACCCTAGGGAAAGGCAACACAGAGAATACAGAAGAAACTGGACCAGATGCCAAACCATTGTGGGTGAATTGAATGAAATGAAATTGAACAGATTACAAGAAGGCTTTGGCAGAAGCCACTAATCATTAAATGTCAATCCATATGACTCTAAGACAAGTCCTTCAAATTAAGATCTGGTGAATTAGTGGTATGCCCTACATAGATTTAAAAGATGGCTGGGCTGAGGAAGGAGACAAGTGGCAGAGTAGAAAGACTTGAGCTCCTTCCTCTCACGAAAACACAAAAAATCTCAACTAACTGTCAAACAGTCATTGACAAAAAAAAAACCAAAAAACTGGAACCTACCAAAAAAGATATTCTATAGCCAAAGACAAGCTACAACAAGATGGTAGGAGGAGCACTTTCACAAAATAATCAAATGTCATACCTGCCAGTGGGCAACCCACAAACTGGAAAGTAATTATATTGCAGAGGTTCTCCAACAGGAGTCAGAGTTCTGAGCCCCACATCAGGCACCCCTGCCTAGAGGTTGGGCATTGGGAGGAGGATCCCTGAAAGCATTTATATCAAAGGCTAGTGGGACCTGAGTGCAGGAGCTCCATTGGATGGGGAGAAACAAATTTCACCCTTAGAGGGCAAAGACAAAGTTTCATGTTCACTGGGACCCAGGGTAAACAGTGATGCCATAGGAGCCTGGGCCAGACCTACCTTCATTCAGGTCTTGGAAGGTCACCTGAGGGAGTGGGAGATGTCTGTGGCTCACTGTGAGGGTGAAGACACTGGTGGCTGAAGCCCCAGGGAATATTCATTAGCATGAGCTCTCCTGAAGAACACAATTTTAGCACTGAAACCTGGCCTCACCCAACAGCATGCAGGCTTTAGCACTGGGATGTCTTAGGTCAAACAGCCAAGAAGTTGGGAACATGGCCTTATCCATCAAGAGACAGGCTGCCTAAAGCTGTCTTGAGCTTTCAGCTGCAAAAGAAACTCAAATTCTTCCCAAAAACTGCAGAAGAAAGAACATTCCCAAGCTCATTCTACAAAACCACCATTACTCTGATACCAAAATCAGACAAAGATATCACATAAAAAGATAATTACAGGCCAATAACACTGATAAACATATACACAAAAATCCTTGACAAAAGACTAGCAAACAGAATCCAACAACATTAAAAGGACCATACACCATGATCAAGTAGGGTTAACCTAAGGATGTAAGATTCTTAAACATATCCAAATCAATCAATGTGATATACCATGTTATCCAGTTGAAAAGTAAAAATCATAGGATCTTCTCAATAGATACAGGAAAAAGCTTTTTAACAAAATTCAACACCCATTTATGATAAAATCTCTCCAGAAAGTGGGCATATGGGAAAATACCTCAACATAATAAACACCATATACGACAAGCCCACAGCTATCGTCATACTCAATGGTGAAAAAATTGAAAGCATTTCCTCGAAGATCAAGAACAAGACAAGGATGCCCACTCTCACTACTTTTGTTCAACAAAGTTTTGGAAGTCTCAGTCACTGCCATCAGAGAAGAAAAAGAAAGAAAAGGAATCCAAATTGGAAAGAAATAAAACTGTCACTGTTTGCAAGTGACATGATACTACACATACAGAATCCTAAAGATGCCACCAGAAAACCACTAGAACTCATCAATGAATTCAGTAAAGTTGCAGGAAACAAAATTAATACGTAGAAATCTCTTATATGTCTATATACTAAAAATAAAAGATCAGAAAGAGAAAGTGAGTAAACAGCCCTATTTCCCATCATATCAAAAACAATAAATTACCAAGAATAAATCTACCCAATGAGCCAAAAGACCTGTACTCTAAAATCTAGAAGACATTGATGAAAGTAATTGAAAAGGACAGAAACAGATGGAAAGATATATACCACATTCTTGGATTGGAAGAATCAATATCATCAAAATGACTATACTATCCAAGGCAATCTACAGTGTCAATGCAATCCCAGATGGTAAAGAATCTTCCTGCAATGCAAGAGACCCGGGTTCAATTCCTGGGTGGGAAGATCCCCTGGAGGATGGAATGGCTATCCACTGTAGTATTCTTGCCTGGAGAATTCCATGGACAGAGGAGCCTGGCAGTATACAGTCCCTGGAGTCACAAACAGTTGGACATAACTGAGTAACTAACACTGTCACAATCAAAATACCAATGGCAATTTTCACAAATATAGAATAAAAAATCTTAAAACTTGTATGGAAACACAAAGACCCTAAATATCCAAACCAATCCTGAGAAAGAAAAATGGAACTAGAGGAAGCAGAGTCCCAAACTACAGAATATTCTACAAAGTTAAATTAATCAAAACAGCAGGGTACTGGTGCAGAAACATAAATATAGGTTAATGGAAAAGGATAGAAAGCCCAGAACTAAACACATGCACAGAGTCAAGGAGGTAAGAATATACAATAGAGAAAATGTTTCTTCAATAAGAGGTGATAGGAAAACTGGACAGCTATATGTAAAGGAATGAAATTGGAACATTCTCCAACAACATTCACAAAAATAAACTCAAAATAGATTAAAGAGCTAAATATAGGACTTAACACTATAAAACTATTAAGAGGAAAACATAGAACATTCTGACATAAATTGAAGCAATGTCTTTTTAGATTCACCTCTAGAGTAATGAAAAGAGAAACAAAAATAATCAAATAAAATCTAACTAAGCTCTGAAGCTTTTGCACAACAAAGGAAACCATAGATAAAACGAAAAGACAGCCCATAGAATGGGAGAAAACTTTTGCAAAGAAAATGACTGACAAGGGATTAATCTCCAAAATATACAGACAGTTCATACAGCTCAACATTAAAAAAAAAAATGAAAAAATGGACAAAGATCGAAATAGCTTTGCAAGGAAGATATACAGATGGTCAGTAGGTACTATAAAAGATGCTCAACCCTTAATTATTAGAGAAAAGCAAATCAAAACTACAATAAGCTATCACCTCACACCAGTCAGAATGGCTATAATCAAAACATCTATAAACAGGATGTGAGGGTGATCTGGTTGTGACATCTATCACCCCATTGATTGCCAGGGTTGATTCAGCTTATCTGGCTGGCTAGGTGGGTGACTCCTTCCTTCCTCACTGCTCCATGCACATCTCTCCCGAAGCTGTGCACTTGGTCAAAAAGGACAACTATCCCCAATAGAGGAGGACTGATTTCAGTCAAAGGTATACCAGAAGCTGTGCCCCGCTGCTAGAACATCCGAACAAAAGTCTACAAACAATAAATGCTGGAGAGGGTGAGGAGAAAAGGGAACACTGTTGGGAATATATTGAATAAATCTGTACAACCATTATGAAGAACAGTATGGAATTTTCTTAAAATCAGAAAACCACATGATCCAGCAATTACACTCCTGGGCATATATCCAGGAAAACCATAATTTTAAAAGATACATGCACCCTGGTGTTCATTGTAGCACTATTTACAATACCCAAGACATGGCTATGTACTATGCTTAGTTGATCAGTCATGTCCTAGTCTTTGCGACCCCATGGACTGCAGTCCACAAGGCTCCTCTGTCTATGGGGATTCTCCAGGCAAGAAAACTCGGGTGGGTAGCCATGCCCTCTTGCAGGGGATCTTCCCACCCCAGGGATCAAACTCAGGTCTCCTGCATTGCAGGTGGAGAAGCAACCTAAATATCCATTGACAGAGCAATGGATAAAGAAGATTTGGTACATACATCAAAGGAATATTGTTCAGCCATAAAAAGGAATGAAATAATGCCATTTGCAGCAACATGGATGTACTTAGAAATGATCATACTAAGTGAAGTAAACCAGACAAAGAGAATACCATATGATATCAATTGTATGTGGAGTCTAAAAAAAATGATACAAATGAACTTATAACAAAAAAGAAACAGACTCACAGGCATGGAAAACAACCTTAGGGTTACCAAAGTTGAAAGATTGGAGGGGAGAAATAAGAAGCTTGGTTTTAACATATACACACAGCTATAACCAACTGTTGCTGCTAAGTCACTTCAGTCATGTCCGACTCTGTGCGACCCCATAAATGGCAGCCCACCAGGCTCCACCGTCCCTGGGATCCTCCAGCAAGAATACTGGAGTGGGTTGCCAATTCCTTCTCCAATGCATGAAAGTGAAAAGTGAAAGTGAAGTCGTTCAGTCATGTCCGACTCCTAGCAACCCCACAGACTGCAGCCTACCAGGCTCCTCTGTCCATGAAATTTTCCAGGCAAGAGTACTGGAGTGGGTTGCCATTGCCTTTTCCGGCTATAACCAACTAGGACCTACCATATAGCATAGGTAACTCTACTCAATATTCTGTAATGGCCTATATGGAAACAGATTTTTGAAAAGAATGGATACATGTATATGTATAACTGGATCTCTTTGTGTACACCTGAAACTAACACAACATTTTAAATCAATCAAAATCCCACATAAAATAAAAATTACATTTAAAAAAACACCTAAAAAAGACATCTAATAAACTGCAACATTACTTGTATTCATATCTTTATGGTATGGGGACAATTTTGTTTGAAAATATGTTTTACTAGGAATAAAACCACCATATGACCCGGCAATCGCACTCCAAGGCATATACACTGAGGAAACTATAATTAAAAGACACATGTATCCCACTGTTCATTGCAGCACTATTTACAATAGGTAGAACATGGAAGCAACCTACATGTCCATCGACAGATAAATGGATAAAGAAGTTGTGGTATCTAGACACAATAGAATATTACTCAGCCCTAAAAAGTAACACAGTTGAGTCATTTCTAATAAGGTGGATGAACCTAGAACCGATTATACAGAGTGAAGTGAGTCAGAAAGAGATAAATTCTGTATTCTAATACATAGATACAATATCTAGAAAAATGGTACTGAAGAATTTATTTATAGGGCAACAGTGGAGAAAAAGACATAGAGAATAGACTTATGGACATGGGGAGAGGGGAGGAGAGGGTGAGATGTACTGAAAGAGTAACATGGGAACTTACATTACCATCTGTAAAACAGAGAGCCAATGGGAATTTGCTGTATGGCTCAGGAAACTCAAACAGGGGCTCTGTATCAACCTAGAGGGATGGGATGGGGAGGGAGATGGGAGGGAGTTTCAAAAGGGAAGGGATATATGTATACCTGTGGCTGATTTATGTTGAGGTTTGACAGAAAACAGCAAAATTCTGTGAAGCAATTATTCTTCAATAAAAAATAAATTAATTAAAAATAAGAAAATATGCTTTAAAAATCAGTGAATTAATGAGAAAGTACATGAGAAATATTTTCATATAATCTTAAAGTTTCAGATATTACTTAAATAAATCAAATTCAAATCATCCTGGGCTCTGTATGTGCAAAAATTAAGTAGTGGTCATGGCTGGGAAATTTTGCCAGAAAATCAGAGGTTTGGCAGTGAGTTCTGAACATATGCAAGTGTTTTTTTTTTGCTTTTCAAGTGTGAGTCATTTTGTGTATAAAATCAGAAAAAGAATTTTCTGCAGCCTAAAGCTCTTTTTTTCTCCATACCACTGAGGGATATGTGGAGAGCTGCTAGGCAGAATTAAGGATTGGGGCATTTTGGATAGAGGTTACAGACTGTGCAAATACAGTAGGTATTTATAATTGCATTACAATCACACTATTCGCTCCTGGGGCACATTTGTGCCCTATTCCTGAGTTATTAAAATTCTGTAATTAGAATTCACTATTACAGACTATGGTGTCAAGACAATAGTAAAGAAAGAGTCGTACCCACAGCTGCAGGGAATTATAGTTCTAATTGGAGTAAAAACTTTTTTTCTTGAGAAAATACTATAGGTATGATTAGAAGGCATAAAGTAAAGGGCAATTGGCATAATTCAATATTTACCCTGCCATAGTCACAGTCAGATGGCAATTGGCGTCAGAAAAGTGTGACATTTCTCTTGTAGACAAGAGTGTTTTCTAGTAAGCAGTGACTAATTCTGTTTCTAATGCATACCTACTCAATCATATGTAATGGGAGGAAAAGCCTGCATTATTAGTTATTAATGCTCAATGTTAAAGAAGAAAAAGAGAAAAGAAAGTGCCAAAATTTCAGCAGAGTGGCTCATGCGAAAGTCAGTGTTCCTGGACAAACATTTCTTTTGTATAGCTGTCCTCCAAGCAGTGACTCAGAGATCTAAGTTCCTTGTATTTAGTGGTTCTGCCATTCTAGTTGGCCTCCACAAAATACTATGAACCAGATAATGTACCTTCAGACAGCTTATGAAATGAGAAGGGGTGTGTGTGCGTGCGTGTGTGTTTGTGTGTGTGTGTGTGTTGGGGAGAGAGAGAGATCATGAAAGATCATATATGTTTTTAGCAGTACAGTCTGTAACTGACACATATCACTGTTCATATTCCATTGGCCAGAGCTAGTCATATACCACTACCTTTCTCTTGTGTGTACAAGAGAACTGGGAAATAGATTTTTGTATGTACAGGAAGATGAGGAAATGGTGTAGAGATTGGATTTCCAGCACATCACAATAGGACATGGTTTACATGAAATTTAATTATATCCAGTGGGGAAAGCACAAAGTGCTTCTCCTTAAAGAGGAAGATTCTAGTATAACAACTACAAGGGTTATTTTGTGGATTAAGATTGAACTATTTTCACATTAAAAAAAAAAAAAAAAAGCTATCAACGAATTCCTCTGTCAGATACTTCAGCTAGTGTGATGGTTCTATGGTTAAATGAGGACACTCAGCTGGGAATTTAGATATTTAGTATTGTCTTAACTTTATCAATAAGTAGTTTAACGATTTTTGGTATAGTCCATAGCTATTCCAGTCTCTTCCATCTGTAGAGTGAAATTACCAATTCTAGCCTTTATATTTTCCAATTTATACAAGATCCCTTTGATAGACCTAAAAGTAAAAGTAGCACAACGCACATAATATATTCACTTTATCTGCCAAGTTAGACTAGCTCCTGTGCTTTCTGTATTTTCTGTCAATTCTGATTTCTCTCTGAGTTCCCTCTTATTGTGCAAGAATAGTTGTTGAATAGAATATGATTGGCTGACAGAGAGGATTTATGATAATTTCCATCTGTTTTTTCTTTTTCTTTGCATTACTCCAGGGTAGACAAATGAATACAGAAGAAAGATATTTCACAGGCCATGTCTACTGAGAGATGCTGAAAATAATAAATAAGAGGCAGAAATAAATTTTGCTTCAACAATTCCTAGTTTAATCTGTAGTTCTTTTATGATAAAAATAAACCTTTTAATACTGGAAAAAAATAGAAAAAAATTGGATCCAAAAGTGTAATAAAAATGGACTCTCTACCTCAGTCCTCTTCTTCCAGCTTATTTCTGCTTTACTTTCATGCAAATATCTTCATTAAGCAGGTAGCAGAGTTTCATATTAGTTTGTTACTAATATAAAATAGACAGAGTTACTAAATAAGAGAAATTAAGGTAGTGTAAGAATAGGGATTGGTAACAGAAGACAAATTAATAATTGGCCTCTTGAGATGGGGGTCCTTGCTTACTTTTTCCAAATGTTTCAAATACATTCTGTGTTATGAGTTTTTCATTTGATTCTAAGACTGAAATAGAAGAACTTTCTATAAGGTAAAAATAATTTTTAAAACCACAGAGAAGCCAAGCAACTGAATAATATTGGTCTTCTCAAAATTATCAATGCAAGAGAAACACAGTAAACTTAATAAAATTTGCACTATTTCCATCAGTTCAATAAGTTAGAACATACAATTATTAAGCATCAATTACCAGTTAATAGCTACACAAACATTATTACTAATCAATATTAAATATATCAGGTATTGCTAATTCACTGGTGTGAGTGGGTGATACATTTCTTGAGGGTGAAGATAGAGCCTCTTAATACAACTTGGTAATTCAGTCTAATCAGTATTATTTATTGAACACCTATTAAATGTGTGGGCTTCCCTGGTGGCTCAGCTGGTAAAGAATCTGCCTACAATGCAGGAAACCTGAGTTCGATCCCTGGGTTGGAAAGATCCCATGGAGAAGGGAATGGCTACCCACTCCAGTATTCTGGCCTGGAGAATTCCATGGGCTGCGTAGTCCATGGGATTGCAAAGAGTTGGACATGACCGAGCGACTCACTTCACTTCACTTGAATGTGTAACATTACCCAGTGATGCTAGAGAAATACACAAGAATTATACAAGAAATATACAAGAAACAAAATCCTGTCCCTATCTCAGTTAACGTTATTAAGGAGATAAAACTTACCTTTAAAGAGTGTTTAAATAAAACTCTAAAACAATAGTAAATACATTCATCCAAAAGCACTGGTAGATTATTTTAAAGTAGAGAGATGAATGCACCTTAAAGAGATGGTGAGGAGTGCTAATAGATTGTTGGGATTTTTCTTGTGGATAACATCCTAGGCAGAGCAAGAATGGCATGACAAAACGTATAGAATATATAACTTGAGGGGAAAAATGAGTATGTTGACTAGAACTATGAATTCTTACACATTAGACCAATAGACAGAGAAAAATGATCTAGAATATAGTTTCTATGGTCTGAATGTTTGTGTCCAACTTGTCCCTTGCAGATTCATATATTGAAATCTTAATTCCTTATGTACTGGTAGTAGTAGACTGGACTTTGGGGAGATGTTTAAATAAGTCTTAAGGTTTGAATTCTCATGAATGAGACTAGTGTCTTACTAAAGAGCTTCCAAAGAGATCCCTATTTTCTTCCACTTTGTGTGGACACAGACAGAAGACACTTGCTATGAACAAGGAAGAGGGTCCTCACCAGAGAATGAATGCTGCTGCTGCTGCTGCTGCTAAGTCGCTTCAGTCATGTCCGACTCTGTGCGACCCCATAAATGGCAGCCCACCAGGCTCCCCCGTCCCTGGGATTCTCCAGGCAAGAACACTGGAGTGGGTTGACATTGCCTTCTCCCAGAGAATGAATGAGACCACTATAAACTTCATCTTGGACTTCCAGCCCTCAGAACTATGAAAAAAAAGTTTCTGCTATTTAGTAGTTATTAAGTCTGCAGTACTTTGTTATAGTAGCGTGCAGGGACTAAGACAGTCAACTATGACAGTCAGGCTGAGATTTCAGACTTAATTTTATAGGAAATTATAAGATTTATGTACATAGGAATTCCATCATGAAACTGACACTTGGGACAACTGTATAGCATCAAATTCTACTCTTATACATATACCTATAACTAATGAAACAGGCTGAAATCCCCCCTTCCATTATTGTATTCTATTTTTCACTTTATAGTTCTTGTGTTTTCTGATTGGAGCAACCTAGGGAAGAAAGTAAATGCATAAGTATGGTGGATAAGAGACTGCTGCTTAGACCAAAATGACTGTTTTTTCATTCATGATCCTACACTTATTGGCTGAGTGATTTTGGACAAACAAGGGAACATTTCATGCAAAGATGGGCTCGACAAAGGACAGAAAAGGTATGGATCTAAGAGAAGCCGAAGATATTAAGAAGAGGTGGCAAGAATACACAGAGGAACTGTACAAAAAAGATCTTCATGACCCAGATAATCACAATGATGTGACCACGAACCTTGAGCCAGACATTCTGGATTGTGAAGTCAAGTGGGCCTTAGAAAGCATCAATATGAACAAAGCTAGTGGAGGTGATGGAATTCCAGTTGAGGTATTTCAAATACTAAAAGATGATGCTGTGAAAGTGCTGCACTCAATATGTCAGCAAATTTGGAAAACTCAGCAGGGGCCACAGGACTGGAAAAAGTCAGTTTTCATTCCATTCCCAAAGAAAGGTAATGCCAAAGAATGCTCAAACTACCACACAATTGCATTCATCTCACACGCTAGTAAAGTAATGCTCAAAAATTTCAAAGCCAGGCTTCATCAATATGTGAACAGTGAACTTCCAGATGTTCAAGCTGGTTTTAGAAAAGGCAGAGGAACCAGAGATCAAATTGCCAACATCTGCTGGATCATGGAAAAAGCAAGAGAGTTCCAGAAAAACATCTATTTCTGCTTTATTGACTATGCCAAAGCCTTTGACTGTGTGGATCACAATAAACTGTGGATAATTCTGAAAGAGACGGGAATACCAGACCACCTGACCTGCCTCTTGAGAAATCTGTATGCAGGTCAGGAAGCAACAGTTAGAATTGGACATGGAACAACAGACTGGTTCCAAATAGGGAAAGGACTATGTCAAGGCTGTGTATTGTCACCCTGCTTATTTAACTTATATGCAGAGTACATCATGAGAAACTGCTGGGCTGGAAGAAGCACAAGCTGGAATCAAGATTGCCAGGAGAAATATCAATAACCTCAGATATGCAGATGACACCACCCTTATGGCAGAAAGTGAAGAGGAACTAAAAAACCTCTTGATGAAAGTGAAAGAGGAGACTGAAAAAGTTGGCTTAAAGCTCAACATTCAGAAAACTAAGATTATGGCATCTGGTACCATCACTTCATGGGAAATAGATGGGGAAACAGTGGAAACAGTGTCAGACTTTATTTTGGGGGGCTCCAAAATCATTCAGATGGTGATTGCAGCCATAAAATTAAGACACTTACTCCTTGAAAGGAAAGTTATGACCAACCCAGATAGCATATTAAAAACCAGAGATATTACTTTGCCAACAAAGGTCCATCTAGTCAAAGTTATGGTTTTTCTAGTGGTCATGTATGGATGTGAGAACTGGACTGTGAAGTAAGCTGAGCACCGAAGAATTGATGCTTTTGAACTCTGGTGTTGGAGAAGACTCTTGCGAGTCCCTTGGACTGCGAGGAGATCCAACCAGTCCATCCTAAAGAAGACCAGTCCTGGGTGTTCATTGGAAGGACTGATGCGGAGGCTGAAACTCCAATACTTTGGCCACCTCATGCAAAGAGTTGACTCATTTGAAAATATCCTGAATCTGGGAGGGATTAGGGGCAGGAGGAAAAGTGGATGACAGAGGATGAGATTGATGGATGGCATCACCAACTCGATGGATATGAGTTTGGGTGAACTCCAGGAGTTGATGATGGACAGGGAGGCCTGGCATGCTACGATTCATGGGGTTGCAAAGAGTCAGACACGACTGAGCGACTGAACTGAACTTAACTGAACTATGCCTCACTTTCCTTGTTTGTATAGTAGAGATGATAATAACAGTATTTATATCATAGTTTTGTTGTGAAGATTGGAATTCCAACTATTCAGCAACTTTTTAGAGTTTTACAATAATTGGCATATAGTAAGTACTTTATAAAGTTTGGTTATTATCTTTATTAGGACTTCCCAAGTGGTATGGTGGTAAAGAATCCACCTACCAATACAAGACACACAGAAGATGCAGGTTCGATACCTGGGTCAGGAAGATCCCCTGGAGTGGATAATGGCAACCCACACCAGTATTCTCCCCTGGGAAATTCCATGGACAGAGGAGCCTGGTGGGCTATAGTCCATGGCGTCGCAAAGAGTGAGACACCACTGAGCATGGATGCATTATCTTTATTATTGTAATGCCTTTTGCCAAGAGTGTATGTGGCCATCAGTATTTACAAAGTGGTTTGAGTCATGTCGTTACAAATGCATCTTTTCAAATTAAAGTTAATGAGTTGAGAAAAGAAACTCTAAGCCTTATACCAAAGATGATGATGTGTATTATAAATAAGTCAATGTGAAAATATACAGCAGATGTTTCAATAAACTAAGATCAATCTAGAGAATATAATCAATTCCCATTTTAACTCAGCTGGTTTTTATATATTTGGGTATATTCAGTTCGATCAGTAAGTTGTTTTTTTTTTTAAAGAATTTCTGTTGTGACAGCTAGTACTACATATCTACATTTAGTGATAAGAGAAACAACTGTCAGGTTACGTGAAGACAATGAGGATATATAACCATTTAACTTGGAGGCTGTCAGTTCTTTTCAATTCAGCTCCCTTCAGCAACATTCATAAATCACTTCCTTTGTGGCACACACAGAGCTAGCTGTTGAAAAACCAAACATGACTAAACATGGCTCCTACCCCTCAGCAACTTGGGAGGAGTGATGAATTTACACCTTGGGTATGTATACGTTTCAGGAAACCATGATACCAATAAGAATCAAAACAGTAAATAACATAAAGACCGAAAGCAGGGAGCATAGTAAAACAATTAGATTTTATAAATATTTGTCATATTTACTATTACATAATTATCCTGTGGGAATTTAGTATCAATAAAGAGAAAGGTAAATATCTGTCCATCTTAAATATGATACCCTATAGATGACTAAATATAATGAGAAAAAATGAGTGAAACGGGAGAAATTCTCCATAGAGGTCTTCAAGTCTTAGGGAAATAGAAGTGATTACTAATACACTTTTTAAGCCATGGCCAGGTGGACAGAACAGAAGAGAAGAGTTAGTCTCAATACTGCTAGCCTTAAATATTATTAAAATTAAAGACTCTGGAAGATTTCATGAACATAAATGTTTTATAGCAAGAATCTTAAGTTGCAAGAAAAGTGGCCATAAAGAACATACCCATAGGGAAAGCCAAATGAAATATGAAAGAGAATAACATAATAATAGACCAGATGTAAAGAGGTGACGCAGATAACTAAGCCTTCTGTCTGCCAAACTTTATTTAAAGAATCATCTACTGAAATGTCCCCATAGCCCCTGCTCTGTGAGTATCCTGTGAAAGCTCTGATTGGCTTCACTGAGAAAATCCAATTCCTTAGATAATTCTGCAACAGTTAATTATGTTGCCTGTCCAAGCACCTGGACCAAAATGGCACACCACAGCATGGACTTCTGCAAATACTAATCTGTGGGTAGGAAAAACTATATCACTTGGCATGGGATTAGAGCAAGCAACAGTGACAATCTATATTTTGTAAGGAGCAAGATGAAGGAGAGGAGGAAGTGATCCAGGGTTTCCAGCATGCTTAATTCTGTTCCAGCTAACTAGAGGGACCTGATTTGGGGAACAAGCATTGTAAGATATTTGTGTGCATGTGTGCATGCTGTGTGTGTGAAAAAAAATGTGAAAAATACATGAGATCAGGTATATACAGATTTGTTAAAAGTAAATGATACCAGGTATAAATGCATCTGTCATAGGCCCTTGAACATGGACAATATCTAAAGCAATTATGCACTAGCAATAAAACAGAAGCTAACAGAACACATTAGAGAAAGACTTTCCCACTAAAAAATAATTTCAGATAAATAAAGCTTGCCCTTTTCTGGACCAAAACAATGAAATATTATTCATATTGAGAAAGATATTTCTAAAATATTTACCAAACACCAACCACATCAAGTCATTGTTATGGGAGCTGTAAATATAGCAGAGAACAGGAAGAAATGATATTCCTACATTTGCAAAATGTATGTTCTAGTGAATAGATGATTGGGAGTAAATACACTAAGGTAATAAATAAATGAATATATGAGAAAACATAGTATGTGGTAAGTGTTATGGAGAAATGAAAACAGTGTAATGTAAGATAGTAGCTAAATAGCAGAGATGGGAAATTTACCTTAGAATGAATGGTCAAAGAAGGCCAAGATGATAATTGAATGAGACCTGAAGAATAGGAAGGAGCAATGGAGGAGAAAGCATGAGCTGGAAAGGCTAACAGGGACCAGATCATGCAGGGCCTTGCAGGTTAGGTTAAGCAATAGAAATTGTCAACTCATCTTTGACAAAGGGCAAAAATAGACTCTTCAACAAATGGTGCTGAAACAACTGATGTCCCTATGCAAAAAATAAGTCTAGACAAAGACCTTACACTTTTCACAAAAATTAGCTCAAAATGGATCACAGACATAAATGTAAAACACAAAACCATAAAACTGATAGAAGAAAATACTGGAAAAAACCTAGATGACCTTGGTCTTGGTGATGACTTTGTAGATGCAACACCAAATGCACTACCCATGAAAGAAATAACTGATAAGCTGGACTTCATTATAATTTAAAACTTCTGCTCTGCAAATAACAATGTCAAGAAATTGAGAAAAAAGCCACAGACTGGGAGCAAACACAGTTTAACCTTGAACTACACAGGTTTGAACTGCATGGGCCCACTGACAGGCAAATGTTTTGCAACAGTAACTATGACAGTACTGCAGGGTTCACAGTTGGTTGACTCTGTGGAGTGCCAATTCTAAATTATATGGAGATTTTCAACTGTGTGGGAGGTTTGGTGTCCCTAACTTCTGTGCTGTTTAAGGGTCAACTGTATTTGCAAAAGACACATCTGATAAAGGACTGTTAGCCAAAATACTTCGCCAAAAAAACTCCATAATATGCAATAGTAGAAAAAGCCAAACAACCCTTTTAAAAATGTCCCAAAGACCTCAACAGATACCTCAAAGATGGTATACAGATGGCAGATAAAAATATGAAAAGATGCTCCACAACATAGGCTGTCAAGAAAATGAAAATTAAAACAACAGTGCAATACCACTACATACCTATCAGAATGGCCAAAATCTGGAATACTGACAACATCAAATGCTGATGAGGACATAGGGCAATGAAAACAATCACTGCTGGTAGGAATGCAAAACAGTACAACTACTTTGGAAGATAGGTTCGCCATTTCTTAGAAAACTAATCATACACTTAGCATATAAGCCAGAAATCATATTCCTCGGTATTTACCCAATGGAGTGGAAAACTTATGTCTATACAACAACTTGTACATAGATGTTTAGAGCAGCTTTATTCGTAATTGTCAAAACTTGGAAGCCACCAATATATCCATTAGTAGGTGAATGGATAAACAAATTATGACACTTCCAGACAATGAGATATTACCCAAAGATATGAGCTATCAGGCCATGAAAAGACATGGAGGAATGTAAATGTATACTTCTAGCTGGAAGAAGCTAATTTGAAAAATCTATGTAATGTGTGATTCCAACTATATGACATTCTGGAAAAGTAAAAACTATGGAGACAGTAAAACATTCAGTGAATATCTAAGGGTTCAGGGTGAAGGGAAGAATGAATAGGCAATACACAGATGATTTTTAAGGCAATGAAAATACTCTGCATGATATCCTAATTACGGACACATGTCATCATACATTTGTTCAATCCCTTAGAATGTGCAACACCAAAAGTGAACGGTAATGCAAACTATGAGCTTTTGGTGATGAGGATGTTGTCAACCTCAGTTTATCAATGTTAACAATTGCAGCATTCTAATGAGTGATGTTGACATAGGGGAGCCTGTGGAGGGGGGGATACATGAGAAATATCTGTCCGTTGTCCTAAATTTTGCTGTATATTTAAAACTGCTCTAAAAATAAAGTCTTAATAACAATAAAAAAGGAAAGTCTTGTGTTTTATGAAATGTCACTGTGATTTCTATGTAGAGAATGGATTGAAGTAGGGCAATAGTGAAAAGAGGTTGCTGCAGGGATTTAAATAAACAGAGAGATGGATTGGGCTTGGGAGTTACCACTGCATTTGGAGAAAGACCAAACGGATTTGGATATATTCTACATGCTGAACAGATAAAAGGTGCAATGGTAAATATGTTTGGGGAAGGGTGTGAGGGGAGATGAGGAAAACAGAAAACCTTAAGCCCTCAGTTCAGTTCAGTTGCTCAGTCATGTCCAACTCTTTGCAACACCATGAACCACAGCACACCAGGCCTCCCTGTCCATCACAAACTCCCAGAGTCCACCCAAACTCATGTCCATTGAGTTGGTGATGCCATCCAACCATTTCATCCTCTGTCATCCCCTTCTCCTGCCCTCAATCTTTCCCAGCATCAGGGTCTTTTCCAATGAGTCAGCTCTTCGCATTAGGTGGCCAAAGTATTGGAGTTTCAGCTTCAACATCAGTCCTTCCAATGAACACCCAGGACTGATCTCCTTTAGGATGGACTGGTTGGATCTCCTTGCAGTCAAAGGGACTCTCAGGAGTCTTCTCCAACACCACAGTTCAAAAGCATCAATTCTTCGGTGCTCAGAAGTCTTCAGAGTCCAGTTCTCATATCCATACATGACTACTGGAAAAACCATAGCCTTGACAGATGGACTTTTGTTGATAAAGTAATATCTCTGCTTTTTAATATGCTTTCTAGGTTGGTCATAATTTTCCTTCCAAGGAGTAAGCGTCTTTTAATTTCATGGCTGCAATCATCATCTGCAGTGATTTTGGAGCCCAGAAAAATAAGGCCAGCCACTGTTTCCACTGTTTCCCCATCTATTTCCCATGAAGTGATGGGACCAGATGCCATGATCTTCGTTTTCTGAATGTTGAGCTTTAAGCCAACTTTTTCACTCTCCTCTTTCACTTTCATCAAGAGGCTCTTTAGTTCTTCTTCAATTTTGCCATAAGGGTGGTGTCATCTGCACATCTGAGGTTATTGATAATTCTCCCAGTAATCTTGATTCCAGCTTGTGGTTCTTCCAGCCCAGCATTTCTCATGATGTACTCTGCATATAAGTTGCATAAGCAGAGTGACAATATATAGCCTTGATGTACTCTTTTTCCTATTTGGAATCAGTCTGTTGTTCCATGTACAGTTCTAACTGCTGCTTCCTGAACTGCATACAGGTTTCTCAAGAGGTAGGTCAGGTGCTCTGGTATTCCCATCTCTTTCAGAATTTTCCACAGTTTGTGGTGATCCACACAGTCAAAGGCTTTGGCATAGTCAATAAAGCAGAAATAGATGTTATTGTGGAACTCTTGCTTTTTTGATGGTCCAGCAGATGTTGCCAATTTGATTTCTGGTTCCTCTGCCTTTTCTCAAACCAGCTTGAACATCTGGAAGTTCACGGTTCACAAACTGTTGAAGCCTGGCTTGGAGAATTTTGAGCATTTCTTGACTAGTGTGTGAGATGACTGCAATTGTGCGGTAGTTTGAGCATTCTTTGACATTGCCTTTCTTTGGGATTGGAATGAAAACTGACCTTTTCCAGTCCTGTGACCACTGCTGAGTTTTCCAAATTTTCTGACATATTGAGTGCAGTACTTTCATAGCATCATCTTTCAAGATTTGAAATAGCTCAACGTGAATTCCATCACCTCCGCTAGCTTTGTTCATAGTGATGCTTTGTAAGGCTCACTTGACTTCACATTGCAGGATGTCTGTCTCTAGGTGAGTGATCACACCATCGTGATTATCTGGGTTGTGAAGATCTTCTTTGTACAGTTCTTCTGTGTATTCCTGCAACCTCTTCTTAATATCTTCTGCTTCTCATAGGTCCATACCATTTCTGTCCTTTATTGAGCCCATCTTTGCATGAAATGTTCTCTTCATATCTCTAATTTTCTTAAAGAGATCTCTAGTATTTCCCATTCTATTTTTTTCTCTAATTTTTTGCATTGATCACTGAGGAAGGCTTTCTTGTCTCTCCTTGTTATTCTTTGGAACTCTGCATTTAAATGGGTATATCTTTCCTTTTCTCCTTTGCTTTTCTCTTCTTTTCACAGCAATTTGTAAGGCCTCCTCAGGCAGCCATTTTGCCTTTTCACATTTTTTTTCTTGGGGATGGTCTTGATCACTGTCTCCTGAACAATGTCACAGACCTCTGTCCATAGTTCATCAGGCACTCTATCAGATCTAGTCTCTTAAATCTATTTCTCACTTCCAGTGTATAATCATAAGGGGTTTCATTAGTTCATACCTGAATGGTCTAGTGGTTTTCTCCACTTTCTTCAATTTCAGTCTGATTTGGCAAGAAGGAGTTCATGATCTGAGCCACAGTCAGCTCCCGGTCTTGTTTTTGCTGACTGTATAGAGCTTCTCCACCTTTGGCTGCAAATAATATAGTCAATCTCATTTTGGTGTTGACCATCTGGTGATGTCCATGCATAGAGTCTTCTCTTGTGTTGTTGGAAAAGGATGTTTGCTATTACCAGTGTGTTCTCTTGTCAAAACTTTATTAACTTTTGCCCTGCTACATTCTGTACTCCAAGGTCAAATTTGCCTGTTACTCCAAGTGTTTCTTGACTTCCTACTTTTGCATTCCAGTCCCCTATAATGAAAAAAAAAAAAATCTTTTTTAGGGGGTGTTAGTTCTAAAAGGTCTTGTAGGTCTTATAGAACTGTTCAACTTCAGCTTCTTCAGCATTAACTGGTCAGGGCATAGACTTGGATTACCATAATATCAAATGGTTTGCCTTAGAAACAAACAGAGATCATTCTGGCATTTTTGAAATTGCATCCAAGTACTGAATTTTGGACTCTTTTTTGACTATGATGGCTATGCCATTTCTTTTAAGGGATTCCTGCCCACAGTAGTAGATATAATGGTCATCTGAGTTAAATTCACCCATTCCAGTCCATTTTAGTTCTCTGATTCCTAAAATGTCAATGTTCACTCTTGCTATCTCCTGCTGGACCACTTCCAATTTGCCTTGATTCATAGACCCAACATTCCAGGTTGCTATGCAATATTGCTCTTTATAGCATCGGATCTTGCTTCCATCACCAGTCACATCCTAACTGGGTGTTGTTTTTGTCTTGGATCCATCCCTTCATTCTTTCTGGAGTTATTTCTCCACTGATCTCTAGTAGCATATTTGGAACCTACTGACCTGGGGAGTTCATCTTTCAGTGTCCTACCTTTTTGCCTTTCATACTGTTCATGGGGTCCTCCAGGCAAGAATAGTGAAGTGGTTTGCCATTTCCTTCTCCAATTGACCACTTTTTGTCAGACCTCTCCACCATGACCCACCCATCTTTGGTGGCCCCACGCGGCATGGCTTAGTTTCATTGAGTTAGCCAAGGCTGTAGTCCATGTGATCAGATTGGCTAGTTGCCTGTGATTGTGGTTTCAGTCTGTCTGCCCTCTGATGCCTTCTCTTAGTGCCTACCGTCTTGGGTTTACTTTGGACGTGGGATAGCTCCTCTTGGCCACTACTCCTGACCTTGGATGTGGAGTCTTAAGCCCTCAAAAAACATTAGTTCCCTAATGGCCTTCCTTTGTTTTGAGTACTAAACACTTAATATAGGACAGGAATGTAACAGCTATTCAGTGAACAAGGAATGCATGCATCAATGTATCCTATATATTTTAATTTTCAAGCCATTTTATTTTTTTTCCCTTTTCTTGGCTGTTATTATTAAGTTGTGTGAGAAATCAGGCTTTACTGTAATACTTGGTTTTAAGTGATGACACTTAGCAATACTTGAGGAACCACTGGATATTGCATTCAACGTTTTACTAGAGTCACTCTTTATGTTTTATATGGCTTATGTTTTGACAACATTCAGTGAGTGAGCTGGGAATTAAATTTAGACTAGGATTAAGTTTTCCTGGACAAAGAGCTGTCATCAACAAATTGTACCACTATAAAAACATTCCTTAACTTTGTTACTCCATTTACTCATCTAAATAAAGGGGAAAATACTAATTGTGTATCTGAAAGGATCACTGCATGCAGTATTATAAATGTTTTATGAAATAAATTGAGTAAAATCACTCTGCAAATGTACATGAGTAATAGAAATAACCACTTTAATTCTTTTTTTTTTTCAAATTGACTGATTTTGAGCAGTTCAGCCATTGCTTTTCTCTTTGAACATTTCTCTTCACATCTCTATTCCTATAATGATAACTTTCCTACTTTGTGAGTGAAGAATTTCTCTGGGTGTCATAGGTTGGGAGTAGTATTTCCTTGTCTGATGTTCTAATGGATCAGGTCTGATGAAAGCTTCTTGAGGCACTCTGTGTTCACTTTTGTATCATCAAGGATTCTTTCTCTCTAATGTCCTTTCTTGTGATACATGGCAAGAAGAACTTCCTTTTAACCAGTGTGACAATGAATAAAATAATAAACATAACTACTATCTCTATGATAATTTTTCTGTCATAAGCAATTACCATCACTGAATAATTGTAGTGTTTTCAGCACCATACCTACATTAATTAAATTAGATCTCACTTAGGACCTGTAAAATCAGTATCTAAAAAGGCACTTCTTCATTTTTACAGCTAAGGAAACCAAGGCTAAGTGAGATTGTGTAACTGATTTATGTAGTAAAAGCGCTGATATTCAAACACAGGGCTGTCTGATAATAAAGTTTACTGTCTTTCCAAAAATCATATCTGGGCATTTTGATATATAAGCTATTACTCTAAACATTAATCTGTAAATCATGAAAATAAAACAGATCTCATTTATGAATGATCATTTAAGAACATAAGGAATACATTCATATTCAGAAAAGCCAAAAGTTACATGCTTATGTTTACTTGTAGCCTCTATGACAGAAGTTTTCAAAGTGTGATCCCATCAAACACTGGTGTCCTAAAAACACCACCAGTGTACTATGTTGCTAATCAAATAAGTGATTAGCTTTCCTAATCCACAGAAAAGTCAGATTAATTAATAAAATTTCTTCCTTTTGGATATTTCCCCTGTATATCTTTCTGGAACTTGCAGCACTTGCAATACTAGTGAATGATCAGCTTGTTTTGGTCTTTTTATATCTACCTCTGCCCTTCTATGTTTTCCACTCTTCAGAGTAACTTTTTAAAGAGAAACTCTTACTTAAAATCCAGCAGTAACTTCCCATTGTTCTTGGGCTAAGTTCATAAACCCTAACCCATTCCTCTCTCTGAAAACTTAATTTTGTACTCCTCTTCTCCAGCCTCACTGGGCTGCTCTCATTTTTTGAAATCTGTCATGCTTCTCATAGCCCAAGGCCTTCATACACACTGTTTCCTCTCCCTAAAATGTCTCATTCCTTATTTATTTGATTAATACTTATCTATTCTTAAGGTTTCAGTTTTAACATTCTTTTCCTCCCATGGACTGTAGCCTTTCAGGCTCCTCTGTCCGTGGGATTTCCCAGGCAAGAATAATAGAGTGGGTTGCCATTTCTTGCTATTTCCTCCTCCAGGGAATCTTCACAACCCAGGGATCGAACCCATGTTTCCTGTGTCTCCTGCTTTGACAGCCGGGTTCTTTACCACTGAGCCAGCTGGGAGAGTCCCAAAGGGTTTTCTTAATGTATATCATTTGTTTATAACACATTACTGTAGTTTAAGAACTTATAGCTATTTTTTTTAATCTGTCTTCCATGTTATACTATAATCTCCATGAGAACAAAGAGCATTCATTGATGCGTATCCTTTCATTCCCAGTGCCTATCATATGCCTGGTACATAACGGGAATTCAGTACATATTTACTGAGTAAATAAATGAGATACAGGAAAGAACAATGAAAAGATCAGCTCTATCTAATTTACATTCTTCAATAGTCCTTTTCTAGTGTTTGTGTATTTCAAGTAAAAGGACACACTTTATGTGAAAGCATCAAAGAGAAATAGCAAATTAATGCAGGTATCATCAGTGTATTTTGTACAAAAAGTTCTACTTGATTAACGCAAATCATTCCCATGGGTAATGCAAATGTATTTAGAAATCCTTAAGTATAAACATACGTTTACACACACTGTAGTTTTTAATAGGGTCCCAGACAGAGCAGAAATGCTTCAGAGTATCAAAAATTAATGAACAGAGCATTATTCAAATCAACAGAAGATTGCCAAACTGCAAGATCATATCATAAGGAGAATTTTGTAACTAATATTTGTTATGTGCTTACTATGTATTTGGTTCTTTTCTGTACAAAAACCTAATATTCACAAGTATAACAATTATTATCTACTTGTTATAGATGAGGAATCTGAAGCTCTGATAGGTTAAATAATTAGCATAGGCGCAAGAGATTCAAAATTGTTTCAAATTCCAAAGCCTATGTTCTTCTCAATATACCCTGTTGACTCTCTTGACCTCTGCATTTGCTCATTATTATTTTATACTATGCCCACCAGCTAATAGTTGATGGAGCCACAGTATTTAGGTACAAATTATAATAACTAGTAAATAATGTTTTATCTCAACATTTAGTTGGGATATTAGAAGAGATATCATGCTATTGTATGTAAAGACTTTATACCATAAAAATGAAAATAATACTAAAATGAACATACATGTTTAATGCAATTCTAATTACAATTCCAGAATTATACATTAGTAAATTTTCTGATTATTAGAAACAAAAATAATTTAAGGTTCATTTGGAAGAGTAACTGACAACAATAACCAAGAAAAATAAAAAGATCAGTGAGTAGTCACTTGCCCTACTGGATGAGAATATTCTATTAATATACTATAATCAAATCAATGTGGTATTGATAAAGAAAGAGAGAAATACATCAGTGGAAAAGAGAAAAGAATTCAGAGACAGATGCTCAGACATACAAGAATTCACTATAATACACAGATAGGATTTCAATTGAGTGTTAGAAGAATATTTAATATATATCATAAGCACAACTGGATAGTAATTTGTAAGAATATAAATTAAAATCCTATTTCCCAATATCAAAATAAAAAGAAGTATTAAAGTCAATGGGAAATAAATTTAAAATTTCTTAAGATATGTATGAGGCTAAAAATGTAACCTAGGGATTCTTGTTCTCTAAGAAGTCTTTCATCAAAGTAAGAAACATAAAATCTGCAAAAGGAAAACAAAATAAGCATTCCAATTTATGAAAAATTAATAACTTTTATAAGGCAAAAAGCAGAGGAGGCAATGGCGACCCACTCCAGTACTCTTGCCTGGAAAATCCCATGGACAGAGGAGCCTGGTAGGCTGCAGTCCATAGGGTCATGAAGAGTCGGACACGACTGAGCGACTTCACTTTCACTTTTCATTTTCATGCATTGGAGAAGGAACTGGCAACCCACTCCAGTGTTCTTGCCTGGAGAATCCCAGGGATCGGGGAGCCTGGTTGGCTTCCGTCTATGGGGTCGCACAGAGTCAGACACGACTGAAGCAACTTAACAGCAGCAGCAGCATAAGGCAAAAATGCATTAAACAAAGTAAATAAATAAGAAATAAATTTGGAAATAAGAAATTTGATGACAAGAAAAGGTGCAGCATCTACATCAATGCTTCTCAAAATTTAAGGAGTATTACTTAGGGACCTTATTAAAATGCAGATTCTAATACAGTAGATCAGAGATGGGGCATTTCCAATCAACTCATAGGTGATGCTAATACTGACACTAAGAAATTTGTCAAGAGAAAAGAATCATCCCCATGGGAAAAAATAGACAGAGTATGCAAAGGCAATTTAGAAGCAAAAACTCAAATGACCAACACATTTCAGAAGATGCTAAAATCACTAATAGTGAAATACATGTAACCTTGTGATATGAGCTTTCATGCATTATTTTTTACTTGGCAAAACAAGAGAAAAGGAAAAAAAGTTCTTTTATGATGAGAGGGATATACAGTAAAGGACTGTTTTCATAAAATGTAGGCTTTGAATTTGAATTATCAGAACCCTTTGTAAAAGTTATTTAATAAAACTATCAAATTTTTAACTATACATATCTTTCAAAGTCTCCCTTGTAACTCAGTTGGTAAAGAATCCACCTGCAATGCTGGAGACATGGGCTCGATCCCTGGGTTGTGAAGATCCCCTGGAGAATGGAAAGGCTACCCATTCCAGTGTTCTGGAGAACTCCATGGACTGTATAGTCCATGGGGTTACAAAGAGTTGGACACATGACTGAGCGACTTTCACTTTCACTTCAAGGTCACAGCCCCACTACTGGGAATTTGACTTACTGTGTTAAAACCAACCATATGGAAAATGTACATACATATATGTTTGCTGCAGCACTGTTTATAGAAACAAAGAATAAAAAGAAAAGGGAATGCTTAAATTTACTTATGTTATTAGATAAAATATGAAGCAGCTATACTTATAAATATAACCATTAAAATAATGAATTAGTGCTATACTATTTGAGATGAAATAATTTTCATTAGTTATTATTGGACAGGAAAAGCAAGATGGGACTCTAACAGGAACAAAGCCATTGTGTGTATGTGTGTGTGTGTACACACACACACACACACACACACACAATAAGACATTAATTCTTAGTTATATGTTGTTATATGTTGATGTTAATACACATGCACTACTGTGTTAATGCAAGAATTCATTCCCGCTAACATACAGTTTATTTAGTGATAGGTAAAACAATCAGGGACAAACACTAGCTATCTGTGTCAATGTTTACAAATCACTTTTCTATCATACAAACAGTCTAAATGGTTGGAGTTTGAAGGAAAGCAACTTGTAGAAGAATAAAATAGGAAAATGATTGCACCCCCCCCAAACCTATCAAAGAATAGTGTAATGTCATTCACAGGAAATTGCATAAAAGGGTGAATATGTACATTAAAACAGAAAAAAAATAATAGAACTGTACCTATCAACCTGTAGATATCAACAGGATATAATAAGTGAAATTAGAAAGTTGTTTATAAAAAAAAAAGAAAGTTGTTTAAACACACACACACACAGTCTTAAAAGCAAGGGCAAAAGAACTATACAGTTAATATCAATTATAAGTTACCTCAGGGACAAAGTCAGTGGGAAGAAGGGATGGGAAAATAATTTCTCATGACAAAATAAAATAGGCTACATCTTTATAAAATGGATTATGTTTTCATTCTAATGGGCAAGTTGGCTATTTAAATACATTCTACACTAATTTTTTAAGACAGATAATGATCCACTAATCCATTATCTTTTTATGATTCTCAATATTCCTATATGGCTCTGTATCAAATGATAAATGCCTGGAGAAAGGCGATATCCCTAACAGTTCAGTCACTCAGTTGTGTCTGACTCTTTGCGATCCCATGGACTTCAGCACGCCAGGCTTCCCTGTCCATCACCAACTCCCGGAGCTACCTCAAACTCATGACCATCGAGTTGGTGATGCCATCCAAACATCTCATCCTCTGTCATCCTCTTCTCCTCCCCACTTCAATCTTTCCCAGCATCAGGGTCTTTTCCAATGAGTCAGTTCTTCACATCAGGTGGCCAAAATATTGGAGCTTCAGCTTCAGCTTCAGCTTCAGTCCTTCCAATGAATATTCAGGACTGATTTCCTTTAGGATTGACTGGTTGGATCTCCTTGCAGTCCAAGAGACTCTCAAGAGTCTTCTCCAACACCACAGTTCAAAAGTATCAATTCTTCGGTGCTCAGCTTTCTTTATGGTCCAACTTATATCCATACGTGATTACTGGAAAAACCATAGCTTTGACTAGACAGATCTTTTTGGCAAAGCAATGTCTCTGCTTTTTATTATGCCGTTTAGATTTGTCATAGCTTTTCTTCCAAGGAGCAAGCATCTTTTAATTTCATGGCTGGAGTCACCATCTGCAGTGATTTTGGAGCCCCCAAAATAAAGTCTGTCAGTGTTTCCATTGTTTGCCCATCTATTTTCCATGAAGTGATGGGACTGGATGCCATGATCTTAGTGTTTTGAATGGTGAGTTTCAAGTTAGCTATTTCACTTTCCTCTTTCACTTTCATTGAGAGGCTCTTTAGTTCCTCTTCACTTTCAGCCATAAGGGTGATGTCATCTGCATATCTGATATCACTATAAAATTATCTAACTACAAAATTTAAAAAAATACTTTTATTCATTCTGTAAATGGTATTTTATTTGTTGATTTTATTTTCCTAAATATTAATATAAACCTATATAACTTTTCTACTCGAGGCAAAATCACATGGAGAAACATAAGGAAATAAAAGTCAGGTGACCTGGATTCTAGTCCTGTTTCTGCCACTGTATGACCTTTAAACATTTCAATAAAGAAAAGGAAAAAAGGGCAGCCTAGAAATAACTGGGATTATCAGAAACATGACACTAAACAAATATGTCTAATTCATCATGTTGTTATGCTTTGAACCCAGATGTGTTCAAATAATCCTTTACAGCCCAAGGAGCCACAACCAATTGGACAGTTTGCCCAAGAAATGAAATTTTTTTTTTTTTGTCATTCTATATAACAACTAATTTTTTTCTATCTCTACTTCTCAAGAACTGTCCATTGTTCTTTATTATCTTCCTTACTGATGTGTCATTCCTCCACCCTTTGTCTTTCCTTTGCAACATCATTGTTTAGTATACACTAAACATTCATGAAATACTTAAATAATCCAGATCACTATCACCAAGGAAAAAGAATCCATATCTTGTCATCAATATCTTTCCACTTATCCTCACCCTGGATTCCATCTACTTGTTTCTTTTTTAAAAAAATAATTTATTAAAGTATAATTGAAAAACAAAAAGGTACACATTTTTAACATATACATCTTGGCCATGGGAGAAACTACACCTTATATTGGATGTTAATTTAAAGCATATAGAGCCACCTGGAGAATCTTACCCCAGACCTACAAAGTATTGCCACCTAGAAAACACTGTAACTGAGTTTTCAAAAACTCAAAATGGATTAAAGATCTAAACATAAGACCAGAAACTATAAAACTCTTAGAGGAGAACATAGGCAAAACACTTTCCGACATACATCACAGCAGGATCCTCTATGACCCACCTCCCAGAATACTGGAAATAAAAGCAAAAATAAACAAATGGGATCTAATTAAAATTAAAAGCTTCTGCACAGCAAAAGAAACTATAAGCAAGGTGAAAAGACAGCCTTCAGAATGGGAGAAAATAATAGCAAAGGAAGCAACTGACAAAGAACTGATCTCAAAAATATACAAGCAACTCCGGCAGCTCAATTCCAGAAAAATAAACGACCCAATAAAAAAATGGGCCAAAGAACTAAATAGACATTTCTCCAAAGAAGACATACAGATGGCTAAAAAACACATGAAAAGATGCTCAACATCACTCATTATCAGAGAAATGCAAATCAAAACCACTATGAGGTACCATTTCACGCCAGTCAGAATGGCTGCGATCCAAAAGTCTACAAGCAATAAATGCTGGAGAGGGTATGGAGAAAAGGGAACCCTCTTACACTGTTGGTGGGAATGCAAACTAGTACAGCCACTATGGAGAACAGTGTGGAGATTCTGTAAAACACTGGAAATAGAACTGCCTTATGACCCAGCAATCCCACTGCTGGGCATACACACTGAGGAAACCAGAATTCAAAGAGACACGTGTACCCCCGTGTTCATCGCAGCACTGTTTATAATAGCCAGGACATGGAAGCAAGCTAGATGTCCATCAGCAGATGAATGGATAAGAAAGGTGTGGTACATATACACAATGGAGTATCACACAGCCATTAAAAAGAATACATTTGAATGAATTCTAATGAGGTGGATGAAACTGGAGCCTATTATACAGAGTGAAGTAAGCCAGAAAGAAAAACACCAATACAGTATACTAATGCATATATATGGAATTTAGAAAGATGGTAATGACAACCCTCAATGCGAGACAGCAAAAGAGACACAGATGTATAGAACAGTCTTTTGGACTCTGGGTGAGGGAGGGGGGGATGATTTGGGAGAATGGCATTAAAACATGTATAATATCATTTAAGAAATGAATTGCCAGTCCAGGTTCGATACAGGATACAGGAAGCTTGGGGCTGGTGCACTGGGATGGCCCAGAGGGATGGTATGGGGAGGGAGGTGGGAGAGCGGTTCTGGATGGGGAACACATGTACACCCATGGCAGATGCATGTTGATGTATGGCAAAACCAATACAATATTATAAAGCAAAAAAATAAAATTAAAAATTAAAACAAAAACAAAAACAAAAAAAATCACAAAAGGCCATTCCACTCTTCTACCAATCCAGCTGCTTCAGGATGGTAGGAACAATGGTAAGACCATTGAATTTCAACATGATGGGCCTATTGTTGCAATTCATCTACTCTGAAGTAGGTTCCTTAACCAAAAGTAATTCTGTCTGGAATACCAGGATGGTGCATAAGGCACCATCAAGTACACATCTGGCAGTTTTTACAGAAGCACTGTGTTTAGGGAAGGTAAATCCAAATACAAAGTGTCTATTTCAGTAAAAATCAGGCAATTCCTCTTCCATGATAGAAGTGACCCAATATAATCAACCTAACATCAGGTCTGATCACCCTGAACAGTCCATATTAGAGACTCAGTGTTGGCCTCTGCTGCTGCTGCCGCTGCTGCTTAGTCGCTTCAGTCGTGTCTGACTCTGTGCGACCCCATAGACGGCAGCCTACCAGGCTCCCCCGTCCCTGGGATTCTCCAGGCAAGCACACTGGAGTGGGTTGCCATTTCCTTCTCCAATGCATGAAAGTGAAAAGTGAAAATGAGGTCGCTCAGTCGTGTCCAACTCTTCATGACCCCATGGACTGCAGCCTACCAGGCTCCTCCGCCCATGGGATTTTCCAGGCAAGAGTACTGGAGTGGGCTGCCGTTGCCTTCTCTGGTGTTGGCCTCTACCACCAGCAAATTGGGCACTCAGCAGTAGCTATAGTCAGGACAACCTTGGTAAATTGAAGTACATGTTGCTGAGCCCGTGATAACCTCCACCCCTGCCATTATGACCATTGTTATAAGCTCACTTGGTAATGACCAGGAAAGCTGGGGAAAGAGTCCAACTGCTATTCTTAGAAGGTGATATCCTACTCACTTGATTATTAAAATCCTTTTCTGTTGAAGTCACTCATTAGTGGCACTCACATAGAACACAAATATCTTCATGTTGTTATTGTTGCTTTGCACATTCACAAAAGTCTATCCACATATCTTCACCCTAGACCTCCTTGTTACTAATTTTCCAATCATGTTTTAAATCCCTACCTACCCAGACAAATCACTTTCCATAGTCAATAAATGGGAATATACTTGTGCTTCTAGCAATTTCTCCTTCTTTGAAAATTAAAAACAAAGTGACCAGCTCAAAGCTATGCACACTGGGAGGATTTCCCTTCACCAGTGTTCTTCAGGGATGTCTCAGAAAGGTGCTGTACTGCTGTATCTGTCCACTTTCAGGTGATGCCTGCATGCCATAAAGAACCATCTGTAAATCAGGCCTGAGTTTTCTCTTACTGAGTCAACTAATCATGTGGACTCCCCATGAGGCCATAGATTCCGGCTGGGTGAAAGAACAATATACAGCAGGGGAAGGGGCCGTAGGCATTAGGGTCACTTTGTAATATAATTAATTGTGCCTTCACAGTCTGTTCAATCCTGATTTTGTACTGGGTGGGCCAAAAAGTTAATTTGGGTTTTTCTGTAACATCTTATGAAAAACCCAAACAAAATTTTTGGCCAGCCCAATATATGTCACTTCCATTTGATGATGGAGTACTGCTGGCTTGGTGGCTCATAAAACACTTAGTTCATGATGGGCAACTTAGATAACTTGGTTGCTCATGGCCAACCATTCAATCTCTACAAAGATTCAGTAGCAAGTCAAAAGTGGTTTCTCAAAAAAAAAAAAAAAAAAAAAAAAGTAGTTATCCAGGAAGATGACAGGATTTTGCTCCAAAATTCTAAGAATCTATTCATACTCAAGGATTCATTGACAATGGGACATATTTTTATCTGCCACTGACACTGCAAGCACCATTGGATCTCCTGGATCAGACAGTCCAAGTGGCAGAGCAGCTTTCATGAGAGCCCGGATTTATTGGAAAACCTGCTCTTGTTCTTGAAAACTATGAGATTTCATGGAACTCAGTAAATGAGCCAGAACAGCACATCCCAATGAGAATATGTTGTCTCAAATAGCCAAAGATACTGACTAGGAGTTAAGCCTCTTTTTAGTTGTAATGGCTTGTGGAAGGGAAAGAAGATCAAGTCCCAATCATTTCTGTGATGACACTGAGCTGGAGAGCTGATACACTCCTGAAACAAAAGAATGGAGGTACATTGTTGGCTTTGTCAATTGCAAGTCAACGGCTTCTAGTGGCCTTTATTATGAGGTGTGGAGAAAAACAAAAACAAAAATATTTACCAGATCAATTCAACAGCTGCATATCAGGTGCCAAGGTATCTGCTAATTTGTTCAAACGATAATATCACATCTGGTACAGCAGCTGCAATTGAGTCACCACCTGAGTAAGTTTATAATAATCTATTGTCATTCTCCAAGATCCACCTGTTTTCTGCAGGCCAAACAGGTGAGTTAAATGGAATGTGGTAAGAATCACCTTCAAGTCTTTGATGGTGGGACAGATCTCTACAATCCCTCCTGGAATGTGGTATTGCTTTTGTTTTCCATTTTCCCAGGAAGAGGAAGCTCTAAGTGACTTCCATTTGGCCTCTTCTACCATAATACCCTCACTCCACATGTCACGTAACTAATATGGATATTCTACTAGTGCCGAGTATCTTTACTCCATGTTAGCATTCTAGAACTAGAGAACTAGAGGACAGGTTGCAGACCCCCTGGCCCAATGTGTGACTGACTTAAGCTGACGGTGCACTGAGTACCTGATCTATATAAACTCCTAATTTCACTGATGTGGCATACAAACATGTTCAGTCTCCTGGAATTATTATCAGTTCAGAGCCACCATATATTAATCCCATTAGTGTCTGACGATTTTCTTTTTCTCAATCTGTAGTTTCCTACAAGGTAATTACCTCAGGTTCAGTTCAGTTCACTTAAGTCACTCAGTCGTGTCCGGCTCTTTGTGACCCCATGGACTGCAGCACGCCAGGCCTCCCTGTCTATCACCAACACCCGGAATTTACCCAAACTCATGTCCATTGAGTCAGTGATGTCATCCAACCATCTCATCCTCTGTCATCCCCTTCTCCTCCTGCCTTCAGTTTTTCCCAGCATCAGGTTCTTTTCAAATGAGTCAGTTCTTCACATCAGGTGGCCAAAGTATTGGAATTTCAGATTGAGCATGAGTACTTCCAATGAATATTCAAGACTGATTTCCTTTAGGATGGACTGGTTGGATCTCCTTGCAGTCCGAGGGACTCCCAAGAGTCTTCTCCAACACTACAGTTCACAGGCATCAATTCTTCAGCTTTCAGCTTTCTTTACAGTCCAACTCTCACATTCATACATGACTACTGGAAAAGCCAAAGCCTTGACTAGACAGACCTTTGTTGGCAAAGTAATATCTCTGCTTTTTAATATGCTGTCTATGTTGGTCATACTTTTCTTCCAAGGAGTAAACCATTTTAATTTCATGGCTGCAGTCACCATCTGCAGCAATTTTGGAGCCCCTCAAAATAAAATCTGTCACTGTTTCAACTGTTTCTGCATCTATTTTCCATGAAGTGATGGGACCAGATGCCCATCACTTAGTTGGGATCTAAGATGGGATCTTAGTTTTCTGAATGTTGAACTTTAAGCCAACCTTTTCACTCTCCTCTTTCACTTTCATCAAGAAGCTCTTTAGTTATGCTTCACTTTCTGCCATAAGGGTGGTTGTCATCTGGATATCTGAGGTTATTGATATTTCTCCTGGCAATCTTGATTCCAGCTTGTTCTTCTTCCAGCCCAGTATTTCTCATGATGTACACTGCATATAAGTTACATAAGCAGGGTGACAACATGTAGCCTTGACGTATTCCTTTTCCTATTTGGAACCAGTCTGTTCTTCCATGTCCAGTTCTAACTGTTGCTTTCTGACCTGCATATAGGTTTCTCAAGAGGCAGGTCAGGTGGTCTGGTATTCCCATCTCTTTCAGAATTGTCCACAGTTTGTGGTGATCCACACAGTCAAATGCATTGGCATAGTCAATAAAGCACAAAGAGATGTTTTTTCCTGAACTTTCTTGCTTTTTTGATAATCCAATGGATGTTGGCAATTTGATCTCTGGTTCCTCTTCCTTTTCTAAAACCAGTTTGAACATCAGGAAGTTCACGGCTCACGAACTGTTGAAGCCTGGCTTGGAGAATTTTGAGCATTATTTACTAGCATCTGAGATGAGTGCAATAATGCAGTAGTGTGTGCATTCCTTGGCATTGCCTTTCTTTGGGACTGGAATGAAAACTGACCTTTCCCAGTCCTGTGGCCACCGCTAAGCTTTCCAAATTTGCTGGCATATTGAGTACAGCACTTTTACAGCTCCACCCATCAACAGAAAATTGGATTAAAGATTTATTGAGCATGGCCCTGCCCATCAGAACAAGACCAGATTTCCCCTCAGTCAGTCTCTCCCATCAGGACGCTTCCTTAAGCCTCTTAATCTTTTCCATCAGAGGGCAGACAGACTGAAATCCACAACCTCAGAAAACTAACCAATCTGATCACATGGACCACAGACTGTCTGACTCAATGAAACTATGAGCAATGCCGTGTAGGGCGACCCAAGATGTTTGGGGCATGTTGCAGTGTTCTGACAAATTGTGGTCCACTGGAGAAGGGAATGGAAAACCACTTCAGTACTCTTGCCTTGAGAACCCCATGAGCAGTATGAAAAGGCAAAAAGATAGGACACTGAAAGATGAACTCCCCAGGTTGGTGGGTACCCAATATGCTACTGGAGATCAGTGGAGAAATAACTCCAGAAAGAATGAAGAGACAGAGTCAAAGCAAAAACAATACCCAGTTGTGGACGTGACTGGTGATAGAAGCAAGATCCAATGCTATAAAGAGCAATATTGCATAGCAACCTGGAATGTTAGGTCCATGAATCAAGGCAAATGGGAAGTGGTCAACAGGAGATAGCAAGAGTGAACGCTGACATTTTAGGAATCAGAGAACTAAAATGGACTGGAATGGGTAAATTTAACTCAGATGACCATTATATCTACTACTTCGGGCAGGAATCCCTTAAAAGAAATGGCATAGCCATCATAGTCAAAAAAGAGTCCAAAATTCAGTACTTGGATGCAATCTCAAAAACGACAGAATGATCTCTGTTTGTTTCTAAGGCAAACCATTCAATATCATGGTAATCCAAGTCTATGCCCCAATCAGTAATACTGAAGAAGCTGAAGTTCAATGGTTCTATGGAGACCTACAAGACCTTCTAGAACTAACACCCAAGAAAGATATCCTTTTCATTATAGGGGACTGGAATGCAAAAGTAGGAAGTCAAGAAACACCTGGAGTAACAGGCAAATTTGACCTTGGAGTACAGAATGAAGCAGGGCAAAGGCTAATAGAATTTTGCCAAGAGAACGCACTGGTCATAGCAAACACCCTCTTCCAACAACACAAGAGAAGACTCTACACATGGACATCACCAGATGGTCAAAACTGAAGTCAGATTGATTATATTCTTGCAGCCAAAGATGGAGAAGCTCTATACAGTCAGCAAAATCAAGACCAGGAGCTGACTGTGGCTCAGATCATGAACTGCTTATTGCCAAATTCAGACTTAAAGTGAAGAAAGCAGGGAAAACCACTAGACAATTCAGGTATGACCTAAATTAAATGCCTTATGATTATACAGTAGAAGTGAGAAATAGATTCAAGGGATTAGATATGATAGACAGAGTGCCTGATGAACCATGGACAGAGGTTTGGACATTGTACAGGAGGCAGAGATCAAGTCCACTCCCCCCCAAAAAATGCAAAAAAGCAAAATGGCTGTCCGAGGAGGCCTTACAAATAGCTGTGAAAAGAAGAGAAGCCAAAGCAAAGGAGAAAAGGAAAGATATACCTGTTTGAATGCAGAGTTCTATAGATTAGTAAGGAGAGATAAGAAAGTCTTCCTCAGTGATCAATGCAAAGAAATAGAGGGAAACAATAGAATGGGAAAGACTAGAGATCTCTTCAAGAAAATTAGAGATAACAAGGGAACTTTTCATCCAAAGATGGGCTCATTAAAGGACAGAAATGGTATGGACCTAACAGAAGCAGAAGATATTAAAAAGAGGGCAAGAATACACAGAAGAACTATATAAAAAAGATTTTCATGGCCCAGATAATCACGATGATATGATCACTCACCTTGAGCCAGACATCCTGGAATGTGAAGTCGAGTGTTCCTTAGGAAGCATCACTATGAACAAAGCTAGTGGAGGTGATGTAATTCCAGTTGAGCTATTTCAAATCCTAAAAGATGATGCTGTGAAAGTGCTGCACTCAATATGTCAGCAAATTTGGAAAACTCTGCAGTGGCTACAGGACTGGAAAAGTTCAGTTTTCATTCCAGTCACAAAGAAATTTCCTCAGTGGAGGCCATTATACAAGTTCTTTAGGCAAACCATGGTTATACTTCTCAGACAAGGGTAGAAGATTTGGCCGAGATAACTCATCAGAATTTGATGGTTTAATATCCCTATTCATTGGAATCTGTCCATAGGCTCCCGTTCCAGTTTTCATGATTCTTATCCTTCCAAATTAATGCTCCTGATTTAAAATAAGAGACTTTACAATGTTGGGAATACAAATTATGCCATGCATCCACTAAGAGAATGAGAGTCTGGATTTGGTTTTCAGCAATCTTGGACCTGATACTAAAAGCCATGAATATTTTCTTCAAGGAAGTCACAGAAGTTCTCAGGTAATTTTATGTACTGCTTGTACTGCTTGAACTGAAAATTCGAAGCCCTGAGCTCACACTTTACCCCTTCATTTCCTGCAATGCAGGCAGGAACAACAAGACAATCTCATCATACTCATTAGTTTCACAAAAATGTTTTAAGGGATCAATATGTGGTCACACAGAACTTTAATTTTTTTAAGTATTTGATTATGATTATCCAACGGTGATATTCTGCAGATCTCCATTACCACATAACTATCAGTGTCTAATGCTGTCTTTACCAATGAAAACAGTCATTATTGCTTTAAAATCTAATCATATTTGAAAACCAATACTGGAAAGTCCATAGTACACACACACACACACCCCTGTACATATGAACATGCAGAGAAACAGAGACAGAAATATCAATAGAAAGAGATTTATCTTAAGAAATTATCTGTGATTAAAACATCTATAACTGTTACCCATCTTAATTGTAAAAATAATCTCACATAGACCTCTAGAACTCTTACCATATGGACCTAAGTTGGCTTCCAGCGAGTTTCCTCTTTCTGAAGGAAAGATCTGTATCTCTCACATTTTATATCCCCTGTAGTACCTAAAAGAGTGTTGAAAGTGAAAGTTTTAGTTGAACAGTAGTGTCCAACTCTTTTGGATCCCATGGACTGTAGTCCACCAGGACCCTCTGTCCATGGGATTCTCCAGGCAAGAATACTGGAGTGGGTTGCCATTCCTTTTTCCAGGAGATCTTCTCAACCTAGGATGGTACTCAGGTCTCCCATACTGCAGGCAGATCCTTTACCATTTAAGCTATCAGGGAAGCCAAAAACAGTGTTGAGTATATAATAATTGAACAGAATTTTTTATTAACAGTGTGACTACACAATATTTTATTTAAACATGTTACTGTTAATAGAACAGAATTGCTTCCCCTCAGCATCCCACATGCCATGTCTAAAAATTTTATATACACTTAATGGAACCTCCCCCTCAAAATGGACCCTGGTGGGAGTGCATGGGGAAGAAGAAAGGAAATTTTCTAGGATGGCAGGAATCATTCCATTTGGTCTTATTACACATTCAATGCTTACAAGATGCTGAAAAGCTGCCTGAACCAAATGAAACAGTTTTGTTCTTTTGGTGTGCACTAAATCCCTAAACTCATCAGTCCCAGCATCTCCATTCTCCTATGCCAAGGCAGAAGCCTCAATAATGAAGCTGAGCAAGCAGCATGGAGTTTTCTGTCACAAAAGGCAATTTCTGGCTCTCGCAAAGCAAATACTTTGCAAAGGTGCAGGTGTGTCTGCATTTACCCCATGGGATCAGCTAGTTATTTGCAATGTTACTTGAATCTCTGTCAGTTCTAGTTGTCTAAACTGTACTAGCAACTCAGTTCACTAGAATAGGGCAACTCCACAAATTCAGAAGTTTCAGTAGCTGTAGAATGTTAGATGTCACTCCAAATCTCATTGTATTTAAAATTGCTTGGGAGCTTGTCAACACTGCAAATGGATAATATAACATCTTTGTGCTTAGTGGCTTCCATGGAATATTATCAATGCCGTGTTGTAGATTATTGGAGCACATCTGGCATTTGAGTTTCTATCGACAAAATTGCAAACACACCATGCACTGAGATCTCAGCTTCAATACTGGCCTCCTGGGAGAATATTTGAAAATAACCCTTCTTCCTCCCAGTGTAAAGCTGTCACTCAACTATCTAAGCTGACTTATCCCTCCAGAAAAGTTGAGAATAAAACTGAGAAATAAAAAGTTTCCAGAGGTGATTACTCCATGGGTAATCACACTGGTTAGTGCAAGAATACTGAGATGCCTGGGGGGGTGGGGAAGGTGGTTCTCATGGTCAGTATTACACAATATATGGCCTCGTGCCACTGGTAGTGAAGAGTAGTCTCCAAAAGTGCAATACTTGTTCTTTATGCATATCCACAAAGAAATGTACTTCAAAATACTTAACACATGTATATGTTGCCCTATACATAATTATTATTTCCTCATGGGCAGAAAGAATGTCACTACTAAATGAGTGTATTCAGTTATAGTCACTCAATCTTACAGAGATGTTTCAATGCTCTAAGTAATGAATTCAGTACTAAGAATATTCTAAATTGCATTATTACCTGTTACTTTTGAAAAACACTTTATATCAAGGCACTAAGCAATGCTAAGAAGAATAATGTGATGGAGTGACAAACTATAACCATTTTACCATGTGTCTAGCCATTTGGATAACAAATATAAGTCAATATTGTACTTGCCCATGTGTTGTAAAAGGCACAGGCATTTCATATCTATAGTGATAATATGCCATCTAGTCCCCTTGTGTTCTTATTAGTTCAATGCTATTTAACTAAATATACTTAGGATTTGAAGATAGTAAATATACCCCTGTTGTTGAAACTTGTAAGTATTAAAAAATGTTATTTTTATAAATATGCGCAGTGCTGTGCTTAGTCACTCAGTTGTGTCCGACTCTTTGTGACCCTATAGACTGTAGTAGCCCACAAGGCTCCTTTGTCCATGGGGATTTTCCAGGAAGGAATAGTTCACTAATTCCTACTGATGAATCAGGGTACAGAGTTAACACTTTGGTTTACATATCTAGAATTAGGACAGATTCCCTGGTGGCTCAGCTAGGAAAGAATGCAGGAGACAAAAGAGACACAAGTTTGATCCAAGTGTCAGGAAGACCCCTGGGAGATTAAAATGGCAACTTGTTCCAGTATTCTTGCCTGGAGAATCCCATGGACAGAGGAGCCTGGAGGGTTACATACAGTCCATGGTATCTTAAAGAGTTGGACATGACTGAGCTGAAAAACTAGCTAGCTGATAAAATATCTAGCACTGAGGCTAAGGCTAATATTGGGAAGTTTAGGACCTTCATTACATGTTAACCAATGCTGCTGCTGCTAAGTCGCTTCAGTCATGTCTGACTCTGTGCGACCCCATAGACAGCAGCCCACCAGGCTCCCCCATCCCTGGGATTCTCCAAGCAAGAACACTGGAGTGGGTTGCCATTTCCTTCTCCAATGCATGAAAGTGAAAAGTGAAAGTGAAGCCGTGTTTGACTCTTAGTAACCCCATGGACTGCAGCCTACCAGGCTCCTCCATCCATGGGATTTTCCAGGCAAGAATACTGAAGTGGGGTGCCATTGCCTTCTCCGATGTTAACCAATACTAGTAGGTAAACAGAGATTTCCAAGTTAATGAAAAGTTTTTGTAATACTGTATGCAGGAGATACTAAAGCATTAGGCTCTCTATAAATGATTGGGGAATATACACATACAACTGATATATCAGTTCAGTTCTGTTCAGTCACTCAGTCATGTCCAACTCTGCAAGCCTGTGGACTGCAGCACACCAGGCTTCCCTTCCATCACCAACTCCCAGAGTTTACTCAAACTCATATCCATTGAGTCAGTGATGCCATCCAACCGTCTCATCCTCTGTCGTCACCTTCTCCTCCTGCCATCAATATTTCCCAGCACCAGGGTCTTTTCAAATGTGTCAGTTATTCGCGTCAGGTGGCCAAAGTATTGGAGTTTCAGATTAAGCATCAGTCCTTCTAATGAATATTCAGTACTGATTATCTAGGATGAACTGGTTGGATCACCCTGCAGTCCATGGGACTCTCAAGAGTCTTCTCCAATACCACAGTTCAAAAGCATCAGCTTTGGCAATCAGCTTTTTTTATAGTCCAACTCACACATTCATACATGACTATTGGAAAAACCAAAGCCTTGACTAGACAGACCTTTGTTGGCAAAGTAATGTCTCTGCTTTTTAATATTACCTTTAGGTTGGTCACAACTTCTCTTCCAAGGAGCAAGTGTCTTTTAATTTCATGGCTGCAATCACCATCTGCAGTGATTTTGGAGCCCAAAAAATTAGTCTGTCACTGTTTGCCCATCTATTTGCCATGAAGTGATCAGACCAGATGTCATGATCTTAGTTTTCTGAATGTTGAGCTTTAAGCCACTCTCCTCTTTCACTTTCATCAAGAGGCTTTTTAGTTCCTCTTCACTTTCTGCCATAAGGGTGGTGGCATCTGCATATCTGAGGTTATTGATATTTCTCCTAGCAATCTTGATTCCAGCTTGTGCTTCCTCCAGACCAGCGTTTCTTATGATGTCCTCTGCATATAAGTTACATAAGCAGGGTGACAGTATACAGCCTTGACGTACTCCTTTCCCTATTTGGAACCAGTCTGTTGTTCCATGTCCAGTTCTAACTGTTACTTCCTGACCTGCATATAGGTTTCTCAAGGGGCAGGTCTGGTGGTCTGGTATTCCCATCTCTTTCAGAATTTTCCACAGTTTGTGGTGATTCACACAGTCAAAGGCTTTGGCATAGTCAATAAAGCAGAAATAGATGTTTTTCTGGAACTCTCTTGCTTTTCCGATGATCCAGTGGATGTTGGCAATTTGATCTCTGGTTCCTCTGCTTTTTCTAAGTCCAGCTTGAAACATTTGGAAGCTTACGGTTTATATACTGTTGAACCCTAGCTTTGAGAATTTTGAGCATTACTTTGCTAGCCTGTGAGATGAGTGCAATTGTGCAGTAGTTTTAACATTTTTTTGCATTGCCTTTCTTTAGAATTGGAATGAAAACTGGCCTTTTCCAGTCCTGTACCTTTCCTGCTACAGGAACTGCTGCGTTTTCCAAATTTGCTGGTGTATTGAGTGCAACACTTTCACAGCATCATCTTTTAGGATTTGAAATAGCTCGACTGGAATTCCATCACCTCCACTTGCTTTGTTCGTAGTGGTGCTTCCTAAGGCACACTTGACTTCGCATTCCAGGATGTCTGACTATAGGTGAGCGATCATACCATTGTGACTACCTGGGTCATGAAGATCTTTTTTGTATAGTTCTTCTGTGTATTCTTGCCAGCTCTTTTTAATATCTTCTGTTTCTGTTAGGGCCATACCATTTTTGTCCTTTTTTTTTTTAATATTTTATTTTATTTTTAACCTTAAAACATTGTATTCGTTTTGCCATATATCAACATGAATCCGCCACAGGTATACACATGTTCCCCATCCTGAACTCTCCTCCCTCCTCCCTCCCCGTACCATCCCTCTGGGTCATCCCAGTGCACCAGCTCCAAGCATCCAGTATCCTGCATCGAACCTGGACTGGCGACTCATTTCATATATGATACTTTATTGTGCCCATCTTTGCATGAAATGTTCCCTTGGTATCTCTAAGTTTCTTGAAGAGATCTCTAGTCTTTCCCATTCTATTGTTTTCCTCTATTTCATTCCACAGTTCACTGTTCACTTATCTCTCCTTGCTATTTTTTGGAACTCTGCATTCAAATGGGTATATCATTCCTTTTCTCCTTTGTTTTTGCTTCTCTTCTTTTCACAACTATTGGTAAAGCCTCCTCAGACAATCATTTTGCCTTTTTGTATTTCTTTTTCTTGGGGATGATATTGATTGATCCCTGCCTCCTGTACAATGTCACGAACCTCTGTTCAGAGTTCTTCAGGGACTCTGTCTATAAAATATATACTTAAGATTGATACAGTTGACTTGTAAAACTCTAGTAAGTATAAATAAATTTGTATAATTGCACAAAAAATGAGCTACATATGTGAAAAGATAAGGTGTTTTAGAAATCAGTAAAGAATGGCAGTGCCTAGTTAAGAACAGAGCAGTAAAACAAGAGTCAAGAGTCTAGGAATCTGATCCTAGTTGTCTGAACAATAGGGGTCTCAGTTCCTCATTATATAAATAATTTTGACACTAGCTATCCTATATTACCAAAGAATGCTCAAAATACCACACAACTGCATTCATCTCACACTTAGCAAAGTAATGCTCAAAATTCTCCAAGCCAAGCTTCAGCAATACATGAACTGTGAACTTTCAGATGTTCAAGCTGGTTTTAGAAAAGGCAGAGGAACCAGAGATCAAATTGCCAACATCTGCTGGATCATCGAAAAAGCAAGAGAGTTCCAGAAAAATATCTATTTCTGCTTTACTGCCTATGCCAAAACATTTGACTGTGTGGATCACAATAAACTGTGGAAAATTCTGAAAGAGACGGGAATACCAGACCACCTGACCTGCCTCTTGAGAAACCTATATGCAGGTCAGGAAGCAACAGTTAGAACTGGACGTGGAACAGACTGGTTCCAAATAGGAAAAGGAGTACGTCAAGGCTGTATATTGTCACCCTGCTTATGTAACTTATATACAGAGGACATCATGAGAAATGCTGGGCCGGAAGAAGCACAGGCTGGAATCAAGACTGCTGGGAGAAATATCAATAACCACAGATATGCAGATGCCACCACCCTTATGGCAGAAAGTGAAGAGGAACTAAAATGCCTCTTGAGGAAAGTGAAAGAGGAGAATGAAAAAGTTGGCTTAAAGCTCAACATTCAGAAAACTAAGATCATGGCATTTGTCCCATCACTTCATGGGAAACAGATGGGGAAACAGTGGAAACAGTTTCAGACTTTATTTTTTTAGGCTCCAAAGTCACTGCAGATGGTGATTGCAGCCATGAAATTAAAAGACGCTTACTCCTTGGAAGGAAAGTTTTGACCAACCTAGATAGCATATTAAAAACCAGAGATATTACTTTGTCAACAAAGGTCCGTCTAGTCAAGTCTACGGTTTTTCCAGTGGTCATGTACGGATATGAGAGTTGGACTCTGAAGAAAGCTGAGTGCTGAAGAATTGATGTTTTTGAACTGTGGTGTTGGAGAAGACTCTTGCGAGTCCCTTGGACTGCAAGGAGATCCAACCAATCCATCCTAAAGGAGACCAGTCCTGGGTATTCATTGGAAGGACTGATGCTGAGGCTGAAACTCCAATAGTTTGGTTACCTCATGCCAAGAGTTTACTCATTGGAAAAGACCCTGATGCTGGGAGGGATTGAGGGCAGGAGGAGAAGGAGATGACAGAGGATGAGATGGCTGGATGGCATCACCAACTCGATGGACATGAGTTTGGGTAAACTCCGGGAGTTGGTGATGGACAGGGAGGCCTGGTGTGTGGCTATTCATGGGGTCACAAAGAGTCGGACATGACTGAGCAAGTGGATTGAACTGATCCTATACTATAAGGTGCTGAGATGATCAAATGGGACAATGTATTTCAAAGTGTTTTGAGAAACAAAGTGCTGTAAAAATGCAAGGAATTATTACACTGAATACTTAGGAGAAGTCAGATTGACTAGTGTCAAAACTGTGACTAACAAAAATACTAATAAACTGAAAATCCCTATAGTGGTAAATATTGAACTGTCAATACAGAATTAAGTCTTCCAACTGAATTTTATGTCTCTGTAGTGCTCAACAGATTTCAGAAAGACAGATAGAACACCTAAATTGTCTTGAAGTGGAAAATAGTAAGTGCTATCTAAATTTTAAATGTCATATTGTATGATTTACAAGATCAAGTTAGACTTTATTTTCAATCAATTCAGTCAGTCTTCTTAATTGATCATCTGTTGGTTTGGGTGTGCATATTACAGTGACAAAGAACAATTTGATTTATCTTATGTACGTCTGTGACCTGTGACAAATAATATAGCATCAAATGGTATGTTTGTTAAAATCTGACAGCAGAACACAATATAAGCAGTTCACATCACCTAGTTTGAAAGCAGTACAGTAGAGTTCTTTACAAAGCACCAATTTCTTATATAAGAAAATGTAGAGGCAATGGGCAATGCTAGTAATAATTCAAAAGTATTTTAAGCAGGGTTTATACAGTTTATTAGTAATTTAAAAACTGATAAATATTGGTAGAAATTGACCTAGCAGACACTGAAGACAATTGAGGATAAATTCTTTGACTTCCCTAGTGATCCAGTGGTTAAGACTCCATGCTTCCAGTTGCAATCTCTGGTCAGGGAACTAAGATTTCACATGCCACATAGTGTGGCCAGAAAATAAAAATAAGAATACTCTCTTGTTTGTGCTATTAAATTATACCTATGTTCATTTATTTGATCAGCTATTTAAGTTTATTCCTGTTAGAACTGGACATGGAACAACAGACTGGTTCAAAATAGGAAAAGGAGTACGTCAAAGCTGTATATTGTCACCCTGCTTATTTAACTTATATGCAGAGTACATCATGAGAAACTGCTGGGCTGGAAGAAGCACAAGCTGGAATCAAGATTGCTGGGAGAAATATCAATAACCTCAGATATGCAGATGCCACCACCCTTATGGCAGAAAGTGAAGAGGAACTAAAAAGCCTCTTGATGAAAGTGAAAGAGGAGAATGAAAAGTTGGCTTAAAGCTCAACATTCAGAAAACTAAGGTCATGGCATCTGGTCCCATCACTTCATGGGAAATAGATGGGGAAACAGTGGAAACAGTGTCAGACTTTATTTTTGGGGGCTCCAAAATCATTCAGATGGTGATTGCAGCCATGAAATTAAAAATGCGTACTCCTTGGAAGGAAAGTTATGACCAACCTAGATAGCATGTTCAAAAGCAGAGACATTACTTTGCCAACAAAGATCCGTCTAGTCAAGGCTATGATTTTTCCAGCGGTCATGTATGGTTGTGAGAGCTAGACTGTGAAGAAAGCTGAGCGCCGAAGAATTGATGCTTTTGAACTGTGGTGTTGGAGAAGACTGTTGAGAGTCCCTTGGACTGCAAGGAGATCCAACCAGTCCATCTTAAAGGAGATCAGTCCTGGGTGTTCATTGGAAGGACTGATGCTGAGGTTGAAACTCCAATACTTTGGTCCCCTCATGCAAAGAGTTTACTCATTGGAAAAGACCTTGATGTTGGGAGGGATTGGGGGCAGGAGGAGAAGGGGACAACAGAGGATGAGATGGTTGGATGGCATCACTGACTCAGTGGACATGGGTTGGGAAGACTCCAGGAGTTGGTGATGGACAGGGAGGCCTGGTGTGCTGCAATTCATGGGGTTACAAATAGTCAGACACGACTGAGCAACTGAACTGAACTGAATCCCCAAAATATCTAGCTTCATTTTGAAACATAAATGATGTGTTTGCAGAAGTTCAGATCTAGAAATGTACATTTTATATTAAGTTTATGTATATTTTATATAAACTAGAAAGACTGAATCTTCAGTATTTAGAATAGGATGTCTCATCACCAGAGGGTTATGTATTTTTTTTTTAAAGTTCTTGTTTCTCTTTCTACTGGGACTTACATTTCCTATTGTAGAGAAGAAGAAATTTCTGATTGATTTAAGGTGCCGACAGTTGAATAGGTGGCTCAATATTAAAATGGGTCAAAACAATTGCATTATTCAGTGTAAAAAAATGACACAGATAAACTACTCTCTGGGAAAAACTATAAGGGATACAATTTATACCAACTTTTGTGGTTTATATTTGTTTTCTATAGAAGGAATATCACTTTATTTTACTGCTGGTTTCTCATACTTGAAATAAAACTTGTCAATTTTTAATACCAAGCATTGTTCTAAAATTTATTCTTCCCATTCTGTTAATATGTGGGGCAGATCCTCCATTTGTAAGGCATCTCATGCCCTTAATTAATGAAAGGTATCGGCAGTGGTCTGGGGCATGAAAATTCAAAGACACTCTAAGATGCACATTTTAAAATAAGATATTGAAACTTTTAATGCACCCAAAAACATGCTAATGTCCCTTTATTAGATCAAGGTATATCAAAACAAAGTTGGAATGATGGTTGTGTAGGATCTTGTCTGACCTACTGCATATACATAGAATTTACTGTTTTTGACTGAGCTTAACCAAAAATACTGAATTAAGTATTTTTGCATATTAAACACATAATATTTTTAAAAATTTTACAACAGTTTGATATAAGAATTATTCTTTCTTTCCAGTTTCATTGAGAAATAATTGACATATATCACTGTATAAGTTTAATGTGTACAGCGTAATGGTTTGATTTATATATATTGTGATATGATCATCATAATACTCCTATGGTCTTATGATAGGGGTACTATGGTCAGGTTAACTATGGTCAAGTTCTTACTAGTTTAAGTTTCAGAAATGAATGGATAGGATTCTGATTTCAAATCTTTTGGGTATATGCCCGGAAGTGAGGGGTTTCCCTGGCATCTCAGACAGTAAAGATTCTGCCTGCAATGCAGGAGACCTGGGTTAAATCCCTGGGTCAGGAAGATCCCTTGCAGAAGGGCATGGCAACTCACTCCAGTATTCTTGCCTGGAGAATTGCAAGGACAGAGTGGCATGGCAGGCTACAGTCCATGGGATCCCAAAGAGTTGGGCACAACTGAGCGATTATATGGTAACTCTATTTTTAAAGTTTTGAGGAATCTCCACAGTGTTCTCCATATTGGCTGCACTGATTTACATTCCCATCAGCACTGCACAAGGATCCTTGTTCTCCACATCCTCACCAAGAATTGTTACCTCTTATTGTTTTGATAATAATCATGTTAACAGGCATGAAGTGATAGCTCATTATAGTTTTAATTTCCAAGGTGATTAGCAATTGAAACTTCTTTTTTTTTATTTTATTTTATTTGTAAACTTTACATAATTGTATTAGTTTTGCCAAATATCAAAATGAATCCACCACAGGTATACATGTGTTCCCCATCCTGAAACTTCTTTTAATATCATTTGTATGTCTTCTTTGGAAAAATATCTATTTGAATCATTTGTATACATTTTAATACATGCTTTTGCTACTGAGTTGTCTGAGTATTTTGGATATTAATCTTCTGTCAGATATATAGTATGCAGATATTTTCTTTCATTTTTCAGGTTGTGCTTTCATTTTTTTTGATTGTTTCTTTTTCTGTATAGAAATTTTTAATTTGATTTAGGCTTTTTCTCTGTTTCCTTTATTTTGGCTGCACTGTGTGTCATGTAGGATCTTAGTTCACTGACCAGGGATTGAACCCACTGGACCACCAGGGAAGTCCTCCCCTATGTTTTCTTATAGGAGTTTTACAGAATCGGGGCTAAGGGGTCTTTTTAATCCACTGCAATTAAACTTTTGCGAGTGGTGGAAGACAGCGATCTAATTTTATCATTTGCATGGAGATACCCAGTTTTCACAATATAATTTACTAAAGATAATCCTTTCCTCATTGAATATTCTTGGCTCAGTTGTCAATTAGTTGAAACTATATGCTTGGGTTTATTTCTGCATTCTTGATTCTGTTCCACTGCTCTATGTGTTTGTCTTTATTCCAGTGCCATATTGTTTTTATTATTATAGCTTTGTAACATAGTTTGAAATCAGGGAGTATGATGCTTCCAGCTTAGTTCTTCTTTCTCAGAATTGCTTTGGCCATTCATGATATTTTGTGATTCCATATGAATTTTAGGATTATTTTTAAATTTTTGTGGAAAATGACATTGGATTCATGATAGGGATTGCATTGAACCTATAGATGGCTTTGGGTACTATTAATATTTAAAACATCTTAACTCTTTCCAACATGAACATGAGGTCTTTCAATTTACTTGCATCTTCATTTTAATTCATTAACATCTCATAGTTCTCAACATATGGATCTTTCAACTCCTTGGTTAAATTTCTTTCTAAGATTTTTAATGATCTTGATGCTAAGTGGGACTGTGTTCCTTCATTTTACAAATAGTTCATTGTTAATGTGTAGAAATGCAACTGATCTGTATGTTGATTTTGTATTTTTCAACTCCACAGAGTTCATTTATTAGTTCTGATAGCTTTTTGAAAGAGTTTTTAGAATTTTCTATATATAAGATCATGTCATCTGCAAACAAAGACAATTTTACTTTAACTTTCCTATTTAAATGTCTCTATTTCTTTTTCTTGCCTAACTGCTCTGATTAAGACTTCCATCACTATTTGAATAGTAGTAGTGAGAGTGGGCAGCCTATCCTTGGTTCCTGATCTTAAAGGAAAAGTTTTAAATCTTTCACTACTGAGAATGAGTAACAAGAGAATTTCAGAAAACATCTACTTCTCCTTCAATGACTACACTAAAGCCTTTGACTGTGTGGATCACAACAAAGTGTGGAAAATTCTTCAAGAGATGGGAATACAAGACCACCTTACCTGCTTCCTGAGAAACCTGTATGCAGGACAAGAAGCAACAGTTAGAACTGGACATGGAACAATGGACTCGTTCCAAATTGGGAAAGGAGAATTTCATGGTTGTATATTGTCACCCTGCTTATTTAACTTATATGCAGAGTACACCAAGCTAAATGCTGGGCTGGATGAAGCACAAGCTGGAATCAAGATTGCCGGGAGAAATATCAATAACCTCAGATATGCAGATGACACCATCCTTATGACAGGAAGTGAATAGGAACTAAAGAGTCTCTTGATGAAAGTGAAAGAGGAGAGTGAAAAAGCTGGCTTAAAACTCAACATTCTGTAAACTAAGATCACGGCATCCACTTTCATCACTTCATGGCATATAGATGGGGAAACAATGGAAACAGTGACAGACTTTATTTTCTTGGGCTCCAAAATCACTGTAGATGGTGACTGCAGCCATAAAATTAGAAGACGCTTGTTCATTGGAAGAAAATATATGATAAACTGAGACAATGTATTAAAAAGCAGGGACATTACTTTGCCAACAAAGGTCTGTCTAGTTAAACCTATGGTTTTTCCAGTAGTCATGTATGGATGTGAGAGTTGGACTATAAAGACAGCTGAGCGCTGAAGAATTGATGCTTTTGAACTGTGGTGTTGGAGAGGACTCTTGAGAGTTCCTTGGACTGCAAGGAGATCAAACCAGTCCATCCTAAAGGAAATTAGTCCTGAATATTCATTGGAAGGACTGATGCTGAAGCTGAAGATCCAATACTTTGGCCACCTGATATGAAGAGCTGACTCATTTGAAAAGACCCTGCTGCTGGGAAAGATTGAGGCCAGGAAGAGAAGGGGACAATAGAGGATAAGATGGTTGGATGGCATCACCAACTCAATGGATATGAGTTTGAGCAAACTCCACAAAATAGTGAATGGCAGGGAAGCCTGGCATGCTGCAATCCGTGGGGCTGCAAAGAACCAGACAAGACTGAGCAACTGAACAACAACAACTGACAACAATGTTGACATTGAACTTGTCATATATGGCCTTTATTGTGTTGAAGTGTGTTCTTTCTATACACAATTTGTTGAGCATATTTTATCAGAAAAGGATATTATATTCTGTTAAATGCTTTGTCTGCGTCTATTGTGATGACCATAAGATTGGTATACTTTATCTCGCTGATGTAATGTGTCACATTTATTTTTGTGTTTAAAAATCTTTGCATCTCAGGGATAAATCTAAATTGATCATGCTGTATGATCCTTTTAATCGGTTACTTAATTTCGTGTGTTGCTGCTGCTGCTACTAAGTCACGTCAGTCATGTCCGACTCTGAGCCACCCCATAGACGGCAGCACACCAGGCTCCCCCGTCCCTGGGATTCTCCAGGCAAGAACACTGGAGTGGGTTGCCATTTCCTTCTCCAATGCATGAAAGTGAAAAGTGAAAGTGAAGTTGCTCAGTCGTGTCCAACTCTTCGTGACCCCATGGACTGGAGCCTACCAGGCTCCTCCGTCCGTGGGATTTTCCAGGCAAGAGTACTGGAGTGGGTTGCCAATGCCTTCTCCGAATTTGGTGTGCTAGTGTTAAGAATTTTTGAATTGGTATTGATCAGAGATACTGGCTTGTACTTGTTTTGCTTTTTGTTAGTGTCTTTATCTGACTTTGGTATGAGGGTAATACTGGCCTCATAAAATGATTCTGAAAGCACTCCATTCTTTTCAAATTTTTTTTTAAATTTTATTTTATTGTTAAACTTTACATAATTGTATTAGTTTTGTCAAATATCAAAATGAATCCATCACAGGTATACATGTGCTCCCCATCCTGTACCCTCCTCCCTCCTCCCTCCCCATACCATCCCTCTGGGTCGTCCCAGTGCACTAGCCCCATGCATCAAGTATCGTGTATCAAACCTGGACTGGCATCTCGTTTCATACATGATATTTTACATGTTTCAATGCCATTCTCCCAAATCTTCCCACCCTCTCCCTCTCCCACAGAGTCCATAAGACTGTTCTATACATTAGTGTCTCTTTTGCTGTCTCATACACAGGGTTATTGTTATCATCTTTCTAAATTCCATATATATGCGTTAGTATACTGTACTGGTGTTTTTCCTTCTGGCTTACTTCACTCTGTATAATAGGCTCCAGTTTCATCCACCTCATTAGAACTGATTCAAATGAATTATTTTTAATGGCTGAGTAATACTCCATTGTGTATATGTACCACAGCTTTCTTATCCATTCATCTGCTGATGGACATCTAGGTTGCTTCCATGTCCTGGCTATTATAAACAGTGCTGCGATGAACATTGGGGTACACGTGTCTCTTTCCCTTCTGGTTTCCTCGGTGTGTATGCCCAGCAGTGGGATTGCTGGATCATAAGGCAGTTCTATTTCCAGTTTTTTAAGGAATCTCCACACTGTTCTCCATAGTGGCTGTACTAGTTTGCATTCCCACCAACAGTGTAAGAGGGTTCCCTTTCCTCCACACCCTCTCCAACATTTATTATTTGTAGACTTTTGGATCGCAGCCATTCTGACTGGTGTGAAATGGTACCTCATAGTGGTCTTGATTTGCATTTCTCTGATAATGAGTGATGTTGAGCATCTTTTCATGTGTTTGTTAGCCATCTGTATGTCTTCTTTGGAGAAATGTCTATTTAGTTCTTTGGCCCATTTTTTGATTGGGTCATTTATTTTTCTGGAGTTGAGCTGTAGGAGTTGCTTGTATATTTTTGAGATTAGTTGTTTGTCAGTTGCTTCATTTGCTATTATTTTCTCCCATTCTGAAGGCTGTCTTTTCACCATGCTGATAGTTTCCTTTGATGTGCAGAAGCTTTTAGGTTAATTAGGTCCCATTTGTTTATTTTAGCTTTTATTTCCGATATTCTGGGAGGTGGGTCATAGAGGATCCTGCTGTGAGGTATGTCGGAGAGTGTTTTGCCTATGTTCTCCTCTAGGAGTTTTATAGTTTCTGGTCTTATGTTTAGATCTTTAATCCATTTTGAGTTTATTTTTGTGTATGGTGTTAGAAAGTGTTCTAGTTTCATTCTTTTACAAGTGGTTGACCAGTTTTCCCAGCACCACTTGTTAAAGAGATTGTCTTTAATCCATTGTATATTCTTGCCTCCTTTGTCAAAGATAAGGTGTCCATATGTGCGTGGATTTATCTCTGGGCTTTCTATTTTGTTCCATTGATCTATATTTCTGTCTTTGTGCCAGTACCATACTGTCTTGATAACTGTGGCTTTGTAGTAGAGCCTGAAGTCAGGTAGGTTGATTCCTCCAGTTAGAAAAAGTTTGAGTAAGACTGGTGTTAATTCATTTAAATGTTGGGTTCGAGTCACCTGTGAAGCCATTTGGTCCTGTGATTTTCTCTGTTGGTAAGGTTTTTATTATTAATTCAACCCCCTAATTATTCATCGGTTCAGATTTTATATTTCTTGATGATTAAATCTTGGTAAGTGGAGGATTTTAGGAATTTGTCAACATATAATTGGTTTTAGTAGTCTCTTATGATCCTTTGTATTTCAAGGTATAAATTAATAAAGTTTCCAATTTCATTTATAGTTTTATTAGTTTGAGTTCTCTCTTTTTTTGTGCACATCTTTTAATTGTTTCTGAATTTTGTTTATTTTTTCAAAAAACTCGGTTTTACTGATGTGTTCTATTATTTTTCTGGTTTCTATTTTATTTATTATTGCTCTGATCTTTGTTATGTCCTTCCTTTTGGTAACTTGGGCTTTGTTCTTTGTCTAGTGCTCTAAGGTATAAAGTTGTATTTTATTTAAAGTCATTTTTAAACTTTATGTAGGAATTTATCACTATAATCTTCCCTCTTTGAACAACTTTTGTTGCATCACATACATTTTGGTAGCTTATGTTTCCATTTTCATTTGTTTCAAGATTTAAAAAAATTTCCCCTTTGATTTCTTCTCTGACCCATTGGTTATTCAGGAGTGTGTTGTTTAATTTCCACATGTTTATGAATTGTCTTGTTTTCCTTCTGTTATTGATATCTAGTTTCACATCATTGCAGTTAGAAAAGATACTTTGTATTAGTTAAAACTTCTTAAATTTGCTAGGCTTTGTTTTGTGACCTTACATAGGTTCCATACTGAAGAATGTTTGTGTGCCCTTGAAAATGTATATCTACTGCTGTTGGATAGAGTGTTCTGATAATGTTCATTTGGTCTCAAATATAATTCTAGTCTGCTGTTTCCTTAATGGTTTTCTGTCTGCATGATCTATCCATTGTTGAAAGTTGGTTATTGAAGAGCAAAGTTATTATTGTATTGGTATCTATTTCTCACTTCAGATCTTTAAGTATCTGTGTAATATATTTTGGTACTCTGATGTTGGGTGCATATATATTTACAATTGTATCCTCTTGATGAATTTGCCCTTTTTCAATATACAATGACATTTTCCCCCTTGTTACAGCTTTTGACGTAAGTCTCTTTTGTCTATAAATACAGCTACTCCTGTTTTCTTTTGTTTCCATTTGTGTGGAATATTTCCTTCTACTCCTTCACTTTGATCCCATGAGCGTTCTTGAAGCTAAAGTCTCTTGTAAGTAGCACATAGTTGGGTCTTATATTTTATGCATTCAACAACTCTATGCCTTTTGATTGGACAGTTAAACCATTTACAGCTTTCATAATTTTTGACAAGTGTGAATTTGCTAATGCCATCTTATTAATATTGTTTTCTGGCTGTTTAGTAGGTCCATTGTTTCTTCCTTCCTGTCTTGCTGTCTTTCTTTGTGAACTAATAATTTCCACTGTGGTGTGCTTTGATTTCCTTCTCTTTGTCTTTTGTGTAACTACTATAGGTTTTGCTTTGTGATTACCAAGATGCCTTAATAAATTATCTTACAGTTAAAACAGTCTGCTTTAAGTTGAAAATATCTTAACTTCAATAGCATGCAAATACTCTACCCTTTTACTTCTCCTTCCACATTTTTGATATCCTAGTTTATATTTTTATTCAGTGTTGTAGTTGTTGTTCAGTTGTCCAGTCATGTCCAACTCTCTATGACCCCATGGACTACAGCATGCCAGGCCTCTCACCGTCACTCGAAGTTTGCTGAAGTTCATATACATTGTATCGGTGATGCCATCCATCCATCTCATCCTCTGATGCTCTCTTCTCCTCTTGTCCTCAATCTTTCCCAGCATCAGGAAACTTTTCAGTGAGTCAGCTGTTTGCATCAGTTTACCAAAATACTGGAGTTTCAGTTTCAGCATCAGTCCTTGCAATGAGTATTCAGGGTTGATTTCCCTTAAGATTGATTGGTTTGATCTCCTTGCTGTCCAAGGGACTCTCAGGAGTCTTCTCCAGCACCATAGTTCAAAGGCATCAATTCTTCCACACTCTGCCTTCTTTATGGTCCAGCTCTCACAACCATACGTGACCACTGGCAAGACCATAGCCGTGACTATATATGGACCTTTGACATCAGACTAATGTCTCTGCTTTTCAACACAATGTCTAGGTTTATATAGTGTACCCATTAACAAATTAATTTAGCTATACTATTTTAATACTTTTGTCATTTAGCCTTTATACCCCAGTTGAGTGATTAACACAATACCATATTACAATAATGGTGTCATCTGAATTTGACTCTATACATACCTTTACCAGTATGATTTATATTTTCACATTTCCATGTTATCAAATAGTGTCCTTTCATTTTAGTTTAATAACAACTTTCAGTATTTTTTGTAACTCAGGTCTAGTGGTGATTAACTTCCTCATCTTTTACTTGCCTGAGAATGTCTGTATTTCTCCTTTATTTATAAAGAACAATTTTGACATATCAAGTATTTTGCGTTGGTAGGTTTTTTTTTTCTTTCAACATTTAGAATATATCATCCTTCTCTCTTCTGGTTCTTGAATATAAGCCTGAGGCAGGATGACTTGGTGGGATTTTTAAAACACAAATTGCTAGGTCCCACCACCAGACAATGTTATTTAGGTGGGTCTTAATTATTCCATCTCCTGTGAATTTGTAGTGAGAGAGGGAGGTTGAGATGGGTCTCAATAATGTTTATGTCTAATAACTTTCCAGGTGATGCTACTGCTGCTGGTCCACACTTTGAAATCCACTTCTTTAAGTCTGTCAGAAATTTCTTGCCTAGAAAAGTGAAGTGAAGTGAAGTGAAGTAGCTCAGTCGTGTCCGACTCTTTGCGACCCCATGGGCTGTAGCCTACCATGCTCCTCCATCCATGGGATTTTCCAGCCAAGAGTACTGGAGTGGGTCACCATTTCCTTCTCCAGAGGATCTTCCTGACCCAGGGATTGAACCCAGGTCTCCCACATTGTAGGCAGATGCTTTACCATCTGAGCCACCAGGGAAATCCTAGCAAAGTAATGTTGGTTATTCTGGTTTCAAATCCAAATTACTAGTGGTTAACCTCTCTCTGATTTCTCACCTTCAGTTATTAGTGATTCCTCTACTTTCCCCAATTTTTTCTAAGGTAAAAGTGCAGATCTGTGCTTGTTATAGTACAAGATACCAAGTTTCTTCCTCTGATTCAGTAAATTTAGTGATGGACCCAGGAATTTGTATTTTTAAGAAAGGCTTTAAGTGCTTTTCTTCAACAAGTTTAAAAACATGAAGGAACCTGGACTGGCGACTCGTTTCATATATGATATTATACATGTTTCAATGCCATTCTCCTAACACTGAGACACTGTTTGAATAAATAAATAATTGAATAAATACAAACATAAAAAGAAGGGATATATATATTTTATCTTCCTGATTAAAGATGGAAACTATAAAAAAAAACATGAAGGAAAATTTAGCTTATTTTGAGAGTAAAGTAATTACCCTAATTAAGTGATGAACATTTAATCTATGATGAAAACCATTTTCTGGTTTCTTCCTCTTCCTCTTCCTCTACAGGAGGAATTCTTAACCTCCTGTCATGCCATTCATCTCTTTGGCAGTTTGGTGAAGCCAAGAGATCCCTTCACAGAATAATACTTTAAAATTCATAAAAGAAAATACAAAAGATTACAAAGGAAACCAACTATACTTAACGGAGTTATCAAAATATTTAAAAACAAACATGTTTTATGGCAATATATTCACTTCATTATTAATGCATTAAATAAAATACCTAGCAGTGGGTCCAATAACTACCACAACTTCAAAGTAATGATGAACATAATGATTTCAGTGATACTGAATAAACTTGAATGTTATATAATATTTATGATTTATATTGATGAGCATGTTGAGATTCTGATAATACCACTTTGGGCTGTTGCCAACATTCATAACCTGAGGAAATGCTACATATCAATGAGAGGTTAGTGAAAATAAAACATAATTTTTGTAACCCAAGTTCAAGGATTTCTTGACCCTGATTTTAAGAAATTTTGCTTTATAATTTTCTTCCTGAAATCTTTCAAACATGTCTTTACAGAAAGGTAGGGCTAGATGAAGTTTGCAGGATTTAGAGGACAGACTGGGTTCCAGTTCCAGTTCAGTCACTCAGTCTGACTCTTTGCGACCCCATGAACCATAGCATGCCAGGCCTCCCTGTCCATCACCAACTCCCGGAGTTTACCCAAACTCATGTCCATTGAGTCAGTGATGCCATCCAACCATCTCATCCTCTGTCATCCCCTTCTCCTCCTGCCCTCAATCTTTCCTAGCATCAGGGTCTTTTCATATGAGTCAGCTCTTCATATCAGGTGGCTAAAGCATTGGAGTTTCAGCTTCAACATCAGTCCTTCCAATGAACACCCAGGACTGATCTCCTTTAGGATGGACTGGTTGGATCTCCTTGCAGTCCAAGGGACTCTCAAGAGTCTTCTCCAACACCACAGTTCAAAAGCATCAGTTCTTCAGCGCTCAGCTTTCTTTATAGTCCAACCCTCGTATCCATACATGACCACTGGAAAAACCTTAGGCTTGACTAGATGGACCTTTGTTGGCCAAGTAATGTCTCTGCTTTTCAATATGCTGTCTAGGTTGGTCATAACTTTCCTTCTAAAGAGTAAGTGTCTTTTAATTCATGACTGGAATCACCATCTGCAGTGATTTTGGAGCATATTCACTTAGAGAGGGTTTTGTAGGACTGTATCCAACAGTGTTCAAATGACTGATAATTTTCCTGTTTGTGGAGTTCTCACTGGGTGTTTCTGGGGCCCAGCCAGATAGAGAAAGAATAGTCTTAATTGGTATCAAGAACGACTAACACCACTGTTTTCTTTTATTAGTTGGCTCTGCCTCAATGTCTTTTAGAAGTTTTGCAAACTTATCCCTGCATGTCTTCTTTTTCTGGGCCTATCTTTTTCAGAACCTGAACAGCAATATTGTGTATGTGATAGTGTATCTTGGATTGAGGGCTGCCCTCTTGGCTTACATTCTTCTACACCTTTGAGGGTAAATAAGTCCTAGCTGGATTGTTAGTGTTTGAAAAAAGGCAGGTATCACTAAACACAACTCAGGTGATCTTCTAGCCCATTCCTAGTCTGCAAAAATAAAAATTTGAGGGTAGCTGAGATAAACCTTGGCTTTCTCTTTGGCTCAGCGGGTAAAGAATTTGCCTACAATGCAGGAGACACAGGAGACGTGGGTTCAATCCCTGGGTCAGGAAGATCCCCTTGAGGACAGCAAGGTAACCCACTTCAGTATTCTTGCCTGGAGGGCTACAGTCCAAAGGGTTGCAAAGAGTCTGACATGACTGAGTGACTACACACACACACATGAGATGAATACAGAATTTTCTCTTTTTCACTCTCTTCATCCATGTAGCAATGCACTTACTTTTTAGTCAGAAATAAAATATAGTAAACATAAAATGAAGGAAATGACCTAACACGTCCTACACGGCAATCATTTTTTAAGTACAATAATCCCTGGGTATTCATTGGGGGTTGGCTCCAGGACTGCAGAACCAACTGCAGTCCACAGAACTTTATCTGTGGACTTCAGATAAAGTCCACAAATACTCAAGCTTCATAGTTGACCCTTCATATCCATAGGTTCCACATCCACAGATACAGAGTGTTGACTGCATGTATAAAAGGAGAGAATCATGATTATGAGCAACTGCCCCTGCTGTTCTTCTCCTTATTCATAACAGTACTCCTACACAAGGTATTTGTTTGAATAAGAAAAATATTCAAAGAACACTTTCCTGAGGTTCTTTACCATAAATAATGCTTTACATGTTATATTGTATCAGTTAGGCAGAGAAATCACTCTTACACAGATAAGCACATTTATTTTTTATATGCCACCCACCCCCATATAAGTAGATTGCTATGTCAAGAACATTGTGGACAGGGATACATTAAACTTGGACCAAGGAGTTCATTGTTTTTAATTATAAAAATAGAATATTCATTCTTTTCTACTAAGAGCCTGGCTGGGCAGTAATTTGACTAGAAACTGTCAACAAATGCTGCTCTGTAACATTCTACAAAATTCAGTTGCCATGGCAACTGGATCCCTATGGACAAGAAAGAAAGAAACATATGGTTGGGCAACAGTCTTACTTCAAGAAGCCTAAAACCTATTTACAGGGTCATCATTCTTTCTGAGAGAAGGAACATACTTAAAACCAAAGGTATCTTTAATCAAATATTCCAACGGACTGTTGAAAATGTTACTTTTTACATATATGAAAAAATAACAGGAACAAAAGTGTGGAGCTTTAAAATTTTCAGGATGTTTCATTTTCAGAAATCAAAAGAAACCAAGGAAAAGTTCATATACAATTAAAAGTGCATTGAATTTTACCTATTTATTCTTCCTCTATATTTAAAAGTATTCAAGTGATATTTATGAAGTACCTACTTTGTGCATTAGAAGATAGTAGGCTTGTTGGTTCACAAAATGTTCTTGTTATTCAGTTGCTTATGAGTTATTAGAGCAGATAACTGCATAAACAAATAACCACTGGAAATTGAATAATATAAAACTATAATTAACATAGTAAAGTCATAAATAGCATTATAGGAGCATAGAGAACTTAATTAGGTGATCTTCTCTCTATAGTCCCATTGAACTTTGCCAGTTCCACAAGTAACATAGTTATCACACTGTATTACAGTGCCTTACACATAGTGCTTGGCTAACAAATATACATTGCTTACTAACCATTTCGTTGATCTTCATATATATTTATATCTATTTGCCCACTAGATTATAATCAAATTATACTCTAGATTATGGCAGTTAGAGCTTAGCATTGTGCCTAAATACATCATAAAGTGAAAGTGAAGTGATTCAGTTGTGTCTGACTCTTTGTGACACCATGGACTGTAGCCTACCAGGCTCCTCCATACATGGGATTTTCCAGGCAAGAATACTGGAGTGGGTTGCCATTTCCTTCTCCAGGAGATCTTTCCAACCCAGGGATTGAACCTGGGTCTCCCGCATTGTAGGCAGACACTTACTGTCTGAGCCACCAGGGAAGTCCAAATGCATCACAGACCTCCAAAGATAAATACATGTGTGAATAATTTTGAAGATTGGATTTTTTGGGTCTTGAAGAATCAATACTTATCTACTCCTATAAGTAGGATATCGACAGATATCTCAAGCTTTTCTATTTCAATCACTCTGAATTTTCCAAAAAAGATGAAATGGGTAAATTATTAAATTACTATTCAATCTCACTACTTCCTATCAAAGTTTTTGCCCTTTTGGATATTCAAAGAGTAGTAAAATATTATCTGTTTAATAAAAAGTCTAGAGGCTTTACCATCCACTAACTATAGATAATATACTATGGTATGCTAAGTCGCTTCAGTCATGTCTGACTCTGTGCGACCCCATAGACAGCAGACCACCAGGTCCCCCATCTCTGGGATTCTCCAGGCAAGAACACTGGAGTGGGTTGCCATTTTCTTCTCCAATGCATGAAAGTGAAAAGTGAAAGTGAAGTTGCTCAGTCGTGTCCGACTCTTAGCAACCCCATGGACTGCAGCCCACCAGGCTCCTCCGTCCATGGAATTTTCCAGGCAAGAGTACTGGAGTGAGGTGCCATTGCCTTCTCCATACTATGGTATAGATAATAATAAAACATGTTTTATTTCTATAGGGAGAATTGTAAGAAGAGCAAGAAGTTTTACTAATTAATGTCAAAATCAGGAATGGAACTCAAGTATTTCCATTTCCACTCCCATTAATAATGTTAAATTACCCTTGTCATCTAAAATCCAAATTTTGTTCGCAAAACCTTGAGTCTTAGTTTCCTCTTATGCAAAATGGGGGTTTGAACTAATGATCACTAATTTTCTGTACAACTCTAATGGACTGTGATTTTCAGTTTAAACTGACAAATTTTGCAGGAGAAAAACATGTAAAATTACCATCTATTTATATGTCATCAATAAAACTTAGTATTTAGTATGCCATTCTTTTTAAAGCACGATAAGTGGAATAGATCTGGGTTCTGTTTTAACATTGTGGTATTTACGAAGAAAGGTTTTGCTAAATAAAAGTATAAACAGGTTTTGGGGGTAATAAGACTATTTAGATTAGCACTGTCCAATAGAATCCACCCCTCTAAACACATGTACAGCCTTACACTCACATATGTATATATGTTTCTTTGACTGGTAAACTCATCCATTTTTCAAGTTTCAATGCAATTGTTACTTGCTCTGTGTATAGTAGCCCTATCCAGTAGAACTTTCTGTGACAAAGGCAATGTTCTATGTACTGTAAAATACAGTAGACACTAGCTACATGTGGCTGTTGAGCACTAGAAATGCAGTTAGCGCAAATGAGGAACTGAATGTTAATCTTACTAATCTTAATATGAATAACTACATGAGGCAAACATTGGATAGCTCAATTTTAGACTATTCAAAAGAAGAAATGTTTCAATGACCTTAAATATTTCCCTTCACAAGGAAATGTTAATTATAAACCATTAACTATTCATCACATCAGTCAGAAAAGTGTAAATAGTGTATGAATTACTTCCTGCACTTGAAAATAATCAAATTGCATTACTTTAAAATTATTTAGAATTCATAACTTTCACTATTTAATAATTGTTTTCCTCTATTTCAAGAAAATGATAATTCCTTATCCTGGGTTTTACTTGATGGTTTTAAATACATTATTATATCCCGATTTTCATATGATATTCACAAAGTCTAGGAATATAGATAAGTAAAATATTTTCTTGATTCTACAGATGAAGAAATTGAGAACCAGGAAGAGTTGTTCAGGAAAATAGGACTTCAATTTGCAGAGCTACAATCACAAACTAGGGCCTCTAATTTTTAAAACATAGACTCTTTTTCTATTACAATCTAAGTTAAAATAGTGAGTATGTTGGTAAAACTCCACTTAAAATTCATGAGGACCTTTTTGTTATTAAATTCCCAACGAAGATATTCTAGTTGCCACATTAATCAGCAATTACAAAACTGAGCTAAAAAAGGAAAGAGAATGGGAATGAGAATGAGAGAGTAATTTTAAACCATTTTAGCAAATTTTTTTTTCTAAAGTCACGAATGAGATTGTTTAGACAGAGCAGAACAGTACACTAATATCTCTGTTATTTGATTTAGGAGGTACTGTATTTTTAAAGTATAGTTTCAGATTGGCAGTAAGAATACCACAGGTATTTTGCAGTTGAGAGTTTACAAGCATTTAGATAGGATTTAATACAAGGTAGTGTCGCCTGCTGTGTTCACTTTCTTGGAGGGTGTGGAGGGTAGAAAAGTGTTGAGTAGGTCACAAGTATGTATTTGACCAATTTGAATTCCATGTGGATGACACACTACATAAATCTAATTTTCTTGTATTTATACAAATGTTTCTTTCACTGACAGTTATAAAGCTCTGCATTTTTTTTTATACCCTACAAATATATAGCATCTGGAAATTCTAGAACAGATGAAATTAAAAACTTCATCATTGCTGTTTGTACTTACTAATTTTTTTTTAACTTATGAATTATATTTTCAGATTATTTGTAACTTCCTATTGAGTGGTCAGCATTTTTTGTATTGCTTTTAAAGAGCTGTTTATGTATTAAAGTTATTAACTCCAAATATCATACATATTGCTGAAGGTATTTTTTTCAGTTTTTTTCCCTATTTTTATTAATGATAAATTTTCTTTTTTTTTTCTTTTTTCTAATTTTATTAACTCAGCCATTAAAAAGAATACATTTGAATCAGTTCTAATGAGGTGGATGAAACTGGAGCCTATTATACAGAGTGAAGTAAGCCAGAAGGAAAAACACCAATACAGTATACTAACGCATATATATGGAATTTAGAAAGATGGTAACGATAACCCTGTATACGAGACAGCAAAAGAGACACTGACGTATAGAACAGTCTTATGGACTCTGTGGGAGAGGGAGAGGGTGGGAAGATTTGGGAGAATGGCATTGAAACATGTAAAATATCATGTATGAAACGAGATGCCAGTCCAGGTTCAATGCACGATGCTGGATGCTTGGGGCTGGTGCACTGGGACGACCCAGAGGGATGGTGTGGGGAGGGAGGAGGGAGGGGGGTTCAGGATGGGGAACACATGTATACCCGTGGTGGATTCATTTTGATGTTTGGCAGAACTAATACAATTATGTAAAGTTTGAGAATAGAATAAAGCTCTGCATTATTATTCACCTATGGAGTGTTCCTCAAGGAAGTCGCTTCCCCACAATGTGGTGCCATGGTCTCCCTAGATAGACCAAAGTGACAGATGTGTCTTTGTGCCCACCTTCTGCTCCTGCAAGACTTTTTACAATGTTAGAATGCTCAGTTACTTCAGTCATGTCCAACTCTTTGCGACCCCATGAACTGTAGCACACCAGGCTCCTCTGTCCTTGGGATTTTCCAGGCAAGAATACTGGAGTGGGTTGCCATTTCCTCCTCCAGGGGATTTTCCCGACCCAGGGATCGAACCCACATCTCTTGTGTCTCCTGAATTGGCAAGTGGATTCTTTACCCACCGAGCCACCTGGGAAGACTTTTGAAGGTGATGTTAATTCTTTCACTTTTAATATAGGAATAGCATATGAATATAATGGAGATTTTAGAAAAGTACAGTTTTCTACAATTACTGATAGAAAATTCTGGAAGGACACGTGGATAAACTTCTACAAAACTGTGGAGATGCAATTTCCAAAGTAGTTTAATTAATTAGACTCCAAACTCCATCTTTAGAAGTATACTGATTAAAAATACATCTGCTAAAATATTTGGATAAGGCATGATTACAAACAAGGTATGAAAAATAAATGTAGCCTAAGTCACTGGCATTAATTTTGTAACTATTCCTTCTCTACTTTTGCCTGAAATTCTTAGGAAATGCCACAAATGTATAGTCTGAATGTTCAATGTCTTTGGGGACTGATAAGAGTTACATAACACTTATTGTTCTGTAAAATGAAGATTCTAATACATTCCTGCATGCTTTCTATGGGGACTAAATGCTAAACATGTTGTAGGTTCTTATTAGTGGTCATTTATAAGAGTAGCTCTACAGAAGTAGGTCTCATGAAGAGAACCTCAGTAGTAAAAATTTTATATAGCATAGCATATAAACTAGGGCATTGACTTAGCACAGTTTTTGGAGGCATGCTTTGCTGAATGTTCAAATACTTTTTTTCATAGGTTTCATTGAAATCATTCCACAGGATTTCACTTACTGCCACTAGTATGCCAACAGATTTATTTTGTTCATTTTTATAATTGCTTGTGGAATCATTGTTTGGGTTATACTTCTATGCTCTCTTTAATCTTCAGCCCAAATAATTGTGCTCCTTTGTAAAATCCAGAAGCACTGAAAAAATGCTGGAAAACAAGTCCCAGTAAGCTACATAGAAAATCCAATTTTCCTTGTGTCCCATGTAGATATGGTATAAGACAAAATATTTTTCAGTCTTGCATTTACTGTTCAGTGTGACTCTCATGGCTGTTTTTATTTTTACTTTTCTTTTTTTTTTTTTTTCATTATGAGGCAGTACAATGTAGAATCAGTCAAGTTCAGGTTCTAGTCCCTGGCTCCTTGTACCTTGTTAGATTTATGACCTTGGCAAGTTACATAATCTTCCTTGGATCTCAATTTCCTCATCTATAAAATGGAGAGAATAATAATACCTATCTCATAGTGTTGTTGTAAAGACAAATGAATATATGCACATGAATATCTTAGCATAGAACCTGTCATTGGATAAATGGTAGTTGTTTTAACTTAATGGAAAGCAAATGATGAAGTTTGTATGTTGTGACTTGCTTTTGTACAGTATTTCAAGGAGTAATCCCTTTCACTCAGTCAGCTTTCAGTGGTTACTTGCAATACTTCAAAAATTTTGTTAAGTGCCACAGAAGTATAGAAAGATGAGTAAGGCTTTCTGTTTGCTCTGCCTATAAAGTTCTTCCTCCAGATGGTTGCCTATCTAGCTTTCTCACATCTCAAGTACTTTATCAACGTTCACTTTATTGAGGCTTGTTTTGATTACTGCATTTAAAATATCAGCAATTCTCTTCTAATTTCCTGCTTTATTTTTCTTTAAAAGATTTATCACCATTTAACATGCGCAGATTTTATTTATTTATTGTATGTTTCCCCCCTCAGAAACAAGGTTTATCTTAGGTTTTGCATAGCTGTATTCCCAAGGAACTTCCCTGGTGGCTCAGACAGTAAAGAATCCACCTCCAATGCAGGAGACTTGGGTTCAATCCCTGGGTTGGGAAGATCCCCAGAAGAAGGGTATGGCAACCCACTCCAGTATTGTTGCTTGGAGAATCTCCATGGACAGAGGAGCCTGGCAGACTACAGTCCATAGGGTTGCAAAGAGTGAGACCCGACTGAGTGACTAAGCATAACCAAGACCTAGATCAGTGCCCATATGAGTCATATGTCTTCACCCTTCCTTCTCTGTATGGCCTACTGACTGTATTCATCCCCAGTGTTTTAGCTTAGAAGATTAGGCCTGGCTTAATGGATCACTGTACTATGGAACAAAGGTATCAATAATACTAAAACGGTTACAGAATTCTGCACTAACAGCTACATTATTGTATTCAAGCCTTACATATAAAATACTAATCTTTTGTTTTATCAAAAACATTTCAACATTTTATTATCTTAATAAAGGAACAGAGTTGTACCTGAGAATAATATTGGGCTTTCTTGGCATAATAGTGCCGAATTATAACGATACAAATGCACGATTTTGTTATTATAACTAAACAGTAATTCCCCCAATTTCTAAGAGAGAAAAAAGTACTTTCTTTTTAGTGTTAACTGTGCTGGATGTTTTTCTATTACCTTTCCTCTTTTATTTGTTGTAATTTGCTCTTTTAATTACCATAGGGCAGAAACATGTGTGCTGTCCTGGCACACCTGGTACCACTGAACTCTTCCTTAAAGACTGATAACACCACAGCCAAATTTGAGAACTATTCTGTAAGTCTTTTTCCAACTTAAAAGCCTTTTCTTTCTCTGTCTTCTTGCCAATGATCAATTATGTGCTTGCTAAAAAGCCAGGTGGCTATCATTTATATTTTGAACTGTCTTGAAGGGAGCCTTGAAGGGAGCCAGTATGGTCTTTGGCAGAAAGTAAGAGTAGACTGAAGATCCACTGAATCACCAAAATTGCCTGGGTTACTTTTAGTTACTTATTTCAGAAAGATAACATCTGAAGTTAGTCATTCTAATAATTACCGAGGCATAATTATATTTGAATCTAACATTGAAAGAATATTTAAGAAAATATTAAAATGGCATTGCCAGTTATCATTATTAATCTTTAGACACAGATTGGGTTTCGTATCACATATATACAGATAGTGAACTATAAGTTGTTTACATGGGTTATAGTGAAATGATGACTGAAATAGACAGTATCTTTAGTTTTGGGAATATTCAAATTTTTCTGTCAATAACTGGCTCTTGTGGTCATGTGTGTTGATCTTTTCCCAGTAGCATGTCTTCTTGTGGAGTCATTCAGAATGCTCTGTTTTCTATCATCAACAACTACATCAAGATCATATCAAAATCTGGCTTACAAAGGTAAATGCATTTTCAAGGCACAAATACCTTCTCACCTGATAGATGCTCTGATCACATCATTTTATGGTGCATCTTAAACTTCTCTCAGAATATTCAAGGAAGCCTGCAGAGTTAGAACATGTGATTTCTCTATAAGAATTCCTTTGTCATGCTTCCTACCCAGAATTTTTCTGCATTATACTATTTAGCTAGCCTGAAATATTACACTGTTTTCTTGTCACAAGTGCCCCCAATGTGTTTTAGTGTGAAAGTGCTGCATGTAGAATATTTAGAACATTCGCTTTTTAGAATCAGAGTTAGGTAGATATTTAAATGGAGAAATAAAATTGTTCTGTATATATGTAAGCCAATTTAGATGTGAAGTGTTCATTCTTGAAAATACTGTCTGCTGTTTTCTTAAAAAAAAAAATGTCTACCCTTCAGTAGTTTTCAAATAGTTCTCAAATAATAATAGACTAAAGACAACTTTCTCCCCACTTTCTTTGACATGTATGACAGAACAAGTTATTTCCTTGATAAATGTAGTGCAATCCATTCGTGTCTAAACCTTTACTTTTCATGCCACATGTAAAATATGTTACCTTCTATCTTTTGCCTTTTGAATCACAAATTGGGATCATTGGTTGAATTAATTTCCTTTCAAATATCATTAATCTACACAAAAAAAGAGTTGAGTGTGGACAGCTTATCAACTTTATACCAGCATGACTGTATTTATTTATTCACTCACAAAGCTCTATAAGGACACTTGTCTACTGTTACTTCAAATATGGAGCAAAGAACAGCTCCAAATACACACATTACCAGAAGTTTTGAGAACATAATGAGGGGAGATCCTTACTTGTCTTTAACGAAGAACCACTGAACTGAATGTACTTTGTTTACAAGAGCATGCTTACAAGAGCAGGAGACTATGAGTGATTATCAGCATATAAGCACACAGGTAAGACCTGCATTGCAGGAGACACAGGTTCGATCCCCGATCCAGGGAGATTCCACATGCCATGGAGTCACTAAGCCCATCCACCACAACTATTGAGCTGTCTAGAGCCCACATGCCACAGCTACTGAAGCCCATGCACCTAGTGCCTGTGGTCTGCAACAAGAGAAAGTGAGACAATGAGGCATCCATGCACTGCAGCTAGAGAAAAGCCCACACAGCAGTGAAAACCAGCATGCCTCCCTTCTCCCCCCAAAAAAGAGAGTGACCTGTCTTGTATATAATACACTTTGCCTGAATAAAACTACCGATTATTCCCCATGGCTACTGCCTTCTCTGGTCCACATGTGTCTGTTACCTGTTGTCTTCGGGCAACTTTTGTTTAGTCATTTCCTCTGTGCTTTAAAAGTGTTAATTGTTTTCTTCTTCAACTAACATATTCTCCAGGGTTAGTGAACCAAAAAGGCACCCTCTGACATTATAGTTTAGTATTAGGTTACTTTGAGAAACCCTCACTTCATGGGGAATAGATGGGGAAACAGTGGAAACAGTGTCAGACTTTATTTTGGGGGGCTCCAAAATCACTGCAGATGGTGACTGCAGCCATGAAATTAAAAGATGCTTACTCCTGGGAAGGAAAGTTATGACCAACCTAGATAGCATATTCAAAAGCAGAGACATTACTTTGCCAACAAAGGTCCATCTAATCAAGGCTATGGTTTTTCCTGTGGTCATGTATGGATGTGAGAGTTGGACTGTGAGGAAAACTGAGCACCGAAGAATTGATGCTTTTGAACTGTGGTGTTGGAGAAGACTCTTGAGAGTCCCTTGGACTGCAAGGAGATCCAACCAGTCCATTCTGAAGGAGATCAGCCCTGGGATTTCTTTGGAAGGAATGATGCTAAAGCTGAAACTCCAGTACTTTGGCCACCTCATGCGAAGAGTTGACTCATTGGAAAAGACTCTGATGCTGAGAGGGATTGGGGGCAAGAGGAGAAGGGGACGACAGAGGATGAGATGGCTGGATGGCATCACTGACTCGATGGACGTGAGTCTGAGTGAACTCCGAGAGTTGGTGATGGACAGGGAAGCCTGGTGTGCTGCGATTCATGGGGTCGCAAAGAGTCAGACACGACTGAGCGACTGAACTGAACTGAACTGAGTGACTAATTAATTACCTTTAAATTTCCTCAATAATATATGCTAGAATCTGCTTTACAACTTACAGAGAAGTTTCTGATCTAAAGGAAATACTGTTATTTGGGGTCTTGAGGGCATAGATCTTATTAATGTCGGACAATTTTATGAAGTCCAGGCAAATGAGAAAAGCCTTCATCTTTACAGTAACTTTTAACTCATTTTATTAGTTAATTTTAACATGAACTAATTATGCCTACAACTTGTATTTAGTATAGATGAACATGTAGTCTGGAGTTTCAGATTTATATATACTTTATTTATATTTAAGTGGAATAATTTAATGCAACACCAGTAGACAATGGAATCTTATCATGGGAAGGGGTAAAAGTGCTTTGACAGAGAATCAATTTTTAGTATAAGCTTTAAAAGAGCCACAGGTGTCCTGATGCTTTACAGAGAGAAAATTAAACAAGTCCATGCAAAAGCACTAAAAAGAATAGACAAAATTCATTTTCTATAAGATATGAAAATGGAATACGTTGGGTATGCTCTGATTGTGACTCACGGTAATCAGTTTCAAATATGGAGTCCAAATTGACTTCTTCTCTGCGACAATCTGAATTTTGTGGTCTACCACTATTCATAGAAATCATGTCTTTACTCATTTCTTATTAGAGAATTTTACTGAAGTCTTATATAAAGTGGAGTCAGGAAAGAGTTAATATACCAAAAATACCATGCAAATATTTAATTCATTCTGATTCCTCTGAACACAGAGCAATTAATTATAATTTTAGGGTTAGAAGAAAAGATAGAGACAACTCTCATTTTATGAGAAGGCTACAGTCAGGATAAAACTTGTCCAAGGTCAAATATTAAGTGGGGATTAGGACTTGAGTGTGAGTTTGGTTACTCTTAGTGTTTTTCTCCTACACTGATATATTTCTTGATATTATTCTGGGACTCAAGTCCTTTATCTTCAGAATAATAACCATAACCATACCTATATTATGGGGTTATTTTGAAGATTAAATGTAATAACAAAAGTAATGCACTCAGTATAGTCCCTGTAATATAATAATGGAAAAACATAGATTTACTGGGCTTCAGTAAGGCCATAGAGTAAATTGCCTGTATAATCACATTGCTTAAAATTGTGTTTTAGTTAAGCCATAGAATCCTAGAATTTTGGTTCCCAGCCAAGTGAAATGCAATGCTGTAGGCTGGTAAGATCACTCAAATCCAAGCCATACTTGGCAATTTATCCCAGGCACAAAACTTTTCTTTCCTTTTTTGTAATCAAACATCACCAATGGCATACAGAAGAATAGTATTCAATTATCCCACTCAGAGGGAGTGGGGTTGTAGGGTGTGTGATCAGCTCAAGCCCAGTTCTCTGACTGGTTGATGGCAGGTCGCAGGGGTTAACATTATCCAAATTTAGGGGTCATTAGGTCTGGGACTGTGTGCTCAGGATCATCAAGTAGTTAATTTCTTCCACTTGATGGTGGATTTTTAGCATCTGAAAAACTCAGGAAATCTGCTGTAGATACTATTACCTGGGTACTTCAGAGAAAAGCTACAGCAGAGGACATGGGGAGAGGCCTGTCCCAGGAAAGCCCCATATGGTCCTGCTAAGTTACAAATCTTCTTATCAGATTCTTACCCTAAAACAACTCATGATTCCTTTCTGGATAAATATTTTTTAACTCCGATCAGGATCAGTCACTGTTACTGCCAGGCAATTTTTAACAACCTGGTGGCTTTTTGTCTTTATTAGCCCCTGACTCTTTCTCTTATCACGAACATTCTCTAAGGGTTACCTGAATCTTTGTCTCTTGAATGCAATTCTTAAGACCTCACATATACTCTTTTCCTGTTAAAAAATTATCCTATCCAGAAAGATTAAAAGCAAGAATAGAATAACAGAGGCTGTGCTCAAGAGTGCTGGATTTACCTCTGGAAGCAAGAGAGAAAGAGGAGACTCAGCCAATAAGATCTTAGTTCAATTTTACAGAGTTAAGTTCATATATTTGACATGTAGGTTTGGTGTTCTGGCATGCTTCTTTCCAGATTCTATTTCTTTTTCTAGGAATATTAATACTAATCTCTAAGCTTTTGAGTGTCAATGACTTGTTTTACTATCTTTTAATCACAATACTTTGTACAGTGCTCAGATAGAGTAGGGACTTAATTAATTTTGAATGAATATATGAATAATTCTGGGCTTCCCTGTTGGCTCAGACAGTAAAGAATCTACCTTCAGTGCAAGAGACCAGGGTTCAATCCCTGGGTCAGGAAGATCCCCTGGAGAAGGGAATGGCTACCCACTCCAGTACTGTTGCCTAGAGAATCCCATGGACAGAGGAGCCTGGTGAGCTACAGTCCATGGGGTCGCAAAGAGTTGGAAAAATTGAGTGACTTTCACTTGCATGTGAATAATACTAACACCACTATTACTAATAAAAATAATATTGGCTATGCCATATCATGTCATATTCATAAATAAACCCCACCACTTTATAGGGTGTAATAGCAGGACACTTTTTATGTCAGAAGGCTATATCCAACAAGTTAGTCTCTTGTCCTTATTTAGTGAGCTCTTAGTGCTTGCAAGATACTGTGCTACATACATTATATATATTCTCCCTAATCATCATAAATTCTTATATAATCTTGCACATGAGAAAATAATACTCTAATTAGTTAAGGTCACAGAGCTAGCAAGTGATCACCACATTTGAATTCAATATTGTCTTATATCAACGCTCAAATTGCTTAATATTAATATTTGCTTTGTTTCAGTCCTTCTCCTTTATGCCCTTTCTTCCTTCCTCCCAACATATAATAAGCACCTAATGTGTGTCAGATACTGTTTTAGGCAGTCTCTATACTCTTCATTGTCCACTTGCTTTATAGTTGCTCTATACTTTAGTATTCTGTGCTTTTTACACATGATCTTATTTGATTCAACCTTCTACTCTATTTTTAAAAAGGAAACAACTTACACTCAGAGAAGTTAACAAATCCAAGATCATAGAAGTCTTAAATGAGGTGCTAGGACATAAAACATGATTGTACTTTCCCCCACCCCAGTGTATTACATGATTGTAAAACCATGGGAAGAGCCAAGGCTTTGAGTTCAGACAGACCTGAGCTTTAATCTTCACTCCTGTACTTAATAAGTGTGAGATACTGAGCAAGTTATTTAAACTCTCTGAAACTCAGATTCCTCGTAATAGTGGTTGTAGTCAGAATTACAATAATAGTCACTTCATTTTAAAAAATCACAAAAATACATAGGCATTAAATAAATCCCTCCCTATTATCAATGTCATTATGAGGATTGAAGATAGTAAATATAAAGTGCCAAAAGCAGTACCTGCAGGCAAAGTAGGCAGCAAAGATTTAGGCACTGGGTATTACTATACTAGGAAAGGATTTTCATACTTAGAAGAATATAAATTTGGAGCAAATAAAATAGGGTACTTTTTTCTTACACATACTAGAAAATATACAGATTTTCCTTAGTTTATGATGGGGTTACATATTAAAAAATTCACTGTAAGTTAAAATATCATAAGTCCAAAATATATCTAGTGCACTTAACCTACCCAAACACCATACCTTAGTCTAGTCTACATAAAACATGCTCAGAACACTTATATTTGCCTACAGTTGAGCAAAATCATCAAATATAAAGCCTATTTTATAATAAAGTCTTGACTACCTCATGTAACATACAGAATACCGTACTGAAATGAAAAAAAGAATGCTTGTCTAGGTATAAAAAGGAAAAAGACATAACGTTGAAAAATGAACTCCCCAGTTTGGTAGGTGCCCAATATGCTACTGGAGAAAGAAGAAATAACTCCAGAAAGAATGAAGGTATGGAGCCAAAGCAAAAACAACACCCAGTTGTAAATGTGACTGGTGATGGAAGTCCAATGTTGTAAAGAACAATATTGAATAAGAACCTGGAATCTTAGGTCCACGAATCAAGGTAAATTGAAAGTGGTCAAACAGGAGATGGCAAGAGTGAACATCGACATTTTAGAAATCAGTGAACTAAAATGGACTGGAATGGACAAATTTAATTTGGATGACCATTATATCTACTACTGTGGGAAAACATCTCTTAGAAGAAATGGAGTAGCCCTCAGAGTCAACAAAGAGTCTGAAATGCAGTACTTGGATACAATCTCAAAAATAGCAGAATGATCTCTGTTCATTTCCAAGGTAAACCATTCAATATCACAGTAATCCAAGTCTATGCCACAACCACTAATGCTGAAGAAGCTAAAGTTGAATAGTTCCATGAAGACCTACAAGACCTTCTGGGACTAACACTAATAAAAGATACCATTTTCATCATAGAGGACTGGAATGTAAAAGTTGGAAGTCAAGAGATACGTGAGTAACAGGAAGTTTGGCCTTGGAGTACAAAATGAAGCAGGGCAAAGATTTACAGAGTTTTGCCAAGAGAATGCACTAGTCATAGCAAACACCCTCTTCCAACAACACAAGAGATGACTCCACACATGGACATCACTGGATGGTCAATATCAAAATTAGACTGATTATATTCTTTGCAGCCGAAGATGGAGAAGCTATATAGAGTCAGCAAAAAAAAAAAAAAAAAAAGACTGGGAGCTGACCATGGCTCAGATCATGAACTCCTTATTGTAAAATTCAGACTTAAATTGAAGAAAGAAGGGAAACCACTAGACCATTCAGGTATGAAAGAAAGTAAAAGTGAAGTCGCTCAGTCGTGTCTGACTCTTTGAGACCCCATGGACTATAGCCTACTCCTCCCTCGATGGGATTCTCCAGGCAAGAGTACTGGAGTGGGTTGCCATTTCCTTCTCCAGGGGATCTTCCTGACCCAGGGATTGAACCCGGGTCTCCCACATTCCAGGCAGACGCTTTAACCTCTGAGCCACCAGGGAAGCCCTAAATCAAATCCTTAATGATTATACCCTGGAAGTAACAAACAGAATCAAGGGATTAGGTATGATAGACAAGTACTTGAAGAACAATGCACGAAGGTTTGTGACATTGACCATCATCAGGAGAAAGAAATGCAAAAAGGCAAAATGGTTGTCTGAGGAGGCCTTACAAATAGCTGAGAAAAGAAGAGAAATGAAAGGCAAAGGGGGAAAGGAAAGATATACCCATCTGAATGCAGAGTTCCAAAGAAAAGCAAGGAGAGATAAGAAAGCCTTCCTCAGTGATCAATGCAAAGAAATAGAGGAAAGGAATAGAGTGGTAAAGAGTTGAGATCTCTTCAAGAAAATTAGAGATACCAAGGGAACATTTCATGCAAAGATGGGCACAATAAAGGACAGAAATGGTATGAGGCAGAAGATATGAAGAAGAGGTGGCAAGAATACACAGAAGAACTATACAAAAAAAAAAAAAAAAAAAAAAAAAACCTTAATGACCCATATAACCATGATGGTGTGATCACACACCTAGAGCCAGACATCCTGGACTGTGAAGTCAAGTGTGCCTTAGGAAGCATCACTAAGAACAAAGCTAGTGGAGGTGATGGAATCCCATCTGAGCTATTTCAAATCCTAAGAGATAATTCTGTGAAAGTGCTGCACTTAATATGCCAGCAAATTTGGAAAACTCAGCAGGGGCCACAGGACTTGAAAAGGTCAGTTTTCATACCAATCCCAAAGAAAGGCAATGCCAAAGAATGTTCAAACTACCACACAATTGCACTCATCTCACACTCTAGAAAAGTAATGCTCAAAATTCTCCAAGCTAGGCTTCAACAGTACATGAACTAAGAACTTCCTGATGTTCAAGCTGGATTTAGAAAAGACAGAGGAACCAGAGATCAAATTGCCAACATTTGTTGTATCATATAAAAAGCAAGAAAGTTCCAGAGAAACACATATTTATGCTTTATTGATTACACTAAAGCCTTTGACTGTGTGGATCACAACAAACTGTGAAAAATTCTTTAAGAGATGGGAATACCAGATCACATTACCTGCTGCCTGAGAAATCTGTATGCAGGTCAAGAAGCAACAAGTTAAACCAGACATGGAAAAACAGACTGTTCCAAATTGGGAAAGGGGTATGTCAAGGCTGTATATTGTCACCCTGCTTGTTTACCTTATATGAAGAGTACATCATGCGAAATGCTGGGCTGGATGAAGCACAAGCTGGAATCAAGATTGCAGGGAGAAATATCAATAACCTCAGATATGCAGATGACACCACCCTTATGGCGAAAGCAAAGAGAAACTAAAGAGCCTCTTGATGAAAGTGAAAGAGGAGAGTGAAAAAGATGGCTTAAAATTCAACATTCAAAAAACTAAGATCATGGCATCCATTCCCATCACTTCATGGCAAATAGATAGGGAGACAATGGAAACAGTCACAGACTTTATTTTCCTGGGCTCCAAAATCACTGCAGATGGTGACTGTAGCCATGAAATTAAAAGATGTTTGCTTTTGGAAGAAGAGTTATGATAAACCTAGACAGCATATTAAAAAGCAGAGACATTACTTTGCCAACAAATGTCCATATAGTCAAAAGTGAAAAGTGAAAGTCACTTAGTCCTGTCCGACTCTTTGAGACCCCATGGACTATAGAGTCCATGGAATGAATTCTCCAGGTCAGAATACTGGAGTGGGTAGCATATCTCTTCCCTAGCAGATCTTCCTGACCCAGAAATTCAACCGGTGTCTCCTGCATTTCAAGCAGATTCTTTACCAACTGATTTATCAGGGAAGCCCCATATAGTCAAAGCTTTGGTTTTTCCAGTAGTCATGTATGGATGTGAGAAACATAAAGAAAGCTGAGCGCCAAAGAGTTGATGCTTTTGAACTGTGGTGTTGGGGAAGACTCTTGAGAGTCCCTTGGACTTGGACTGCAAGGAGATCAAACCAGCTAATCCTAAAGGAAATCAGTCCTGAATATTCATTGGAAGGACTGATACTGAAGCTGAAGCTCCAATATTTTGTCACCTTATGTGAAGAACTGACTCATCAGAAACTACCCTGCTGCTGGGAAAGATTGAAGGCAGGAAGAGAAGGGGATGACAGAGGATGAGATGGTTGGATGGCATCACTGACTCGATGGACATGAGTTTGAGCAAGCTCTAGGTGTTGGTGATGGACAGGGAAGCCTGGCGTGCTGCAGTCCATGGGGTCGCAAAGAGTCAGACACAACTGAGCGACTGATCTGAAATGAATGTGTACACAAGAGTTTTGTGTAGGTTTTTCACTCTCATGACTGGGAGCTGTGGCTCATTGTGCTGCCCAGCAACATGAGAGAATATCACTAGCCTGGGGAAAAAAAAAATCAAAATTTGAATTATGTTTTCTACTGAATGTGTATCACTTTTCCACCATCCTAAAGTTAAAAAAAAAGTAAAAAAAAAAAAAAAAACATGAAAACAGAACTCACCTGATTCAAAGAACTGAAAGAACTGACTCACTGGAAAAGACCCTGATGCCGGGAAAGAATGAAGGCAGGAGGAGGAGACTACAGAGGATGAGATGGTTGGATGACATCACTGATTCAATGGACATGAGTTTGAGCAAGCTCCAGGAGTTGGTGATAGACAGGGAAGCCTGGTGTGCTGCAGTCCATAGGGTCCAAAGAGTCGGACATGACTGATTGACTGAACTGAACTGAAAGTCAGAAAATCATAAGTCAAACCATAGTAAAGTGGAGACAGTCTATATAATGTTCATTACCCTTAGAGGCAGAAATATAAACATCAGGTCCAGACAAATTCTTCAAAAGCAGTTATTCAGGAAAACAAGGAATTGTTGTGAGGGGTTTTCTAGCCCTTAGTATCACAAAGGATAATTGCCACTTTCTTCAGTATATACTTGTACCCTGAAAAAAATAAATAAATAAAATCCTGAACCAGGCAGTCTAATATTTTACTAAGGAAGATGAGAGGGGGCAGTTTTGAGATTATATAACTGAATCCTAATGAGTTTCCTAGATTACTGTTTAGAATTTTCTAAACCAAATTTCAAAAAATCTGTGATCCTTTGGGATGCACACAGGCTATTCTGTGATTTCAAATGCTGCTTGGTAATTTTCCTTCTTCAATTTATGATGGGGTTACATCTTGAAAAATACATTGTAACTAAAAATATCATACAGTAGAAGTTATGAGCTTTCAAGACAGCCCAAAAAATTCCAGGGATATAGATATGTGTGGTTCTCACCCTGTTTTCCTCTGTGTTGAGGAATAAAAAAGGCAATGTTCATGCTTAAAGACAGATTTCTTAAACACATGGAAATATTTGAAAATACTTAGTTAATTGATTCCCTTCATTCAGCATAAAATTTAAAGCTCAAATAAAATATGAATCATTTTTTATTGATTCCATAAAGTATGGAATCATTAAAATTTGTTAGCTATGTAAGGAACAAAGTTGTGGATTTTGTAAATTGGCTCTTCTTACCATATAGATAACCAATTTTTGTGTTCATATGATCTAACAAAGGTTTAATTTCAGCTGAGTGCTTAACTTTTCCAGGCCTTTACTGTTGGTTTGGGCAAATGTAGGGATAGATAGTGAATGAAGCTAGCTGTCATGTTCCTAAAAAGGAGCAATGAAGATAACAGAAATATTGACCTTAATATTTCTCAATAATGAGCATATCATTTGTGAGTCAGCTATACCATCTTTGTCAGTACCTGCACTGAGATTTCATCATGGCCACTCATTTGTTTTCAGCCTTAGAATTTTCTAAAATTTTTTCAGATGCAGCAACATATGTGAGAAGGATTAATTTGAAACCTACACATATGAGTAGTTAACCAATACAGGTCTCAATTTCTTCATATTGTGTTAGAAACCAGGAAAAACTCATAAACCATAAAGTCCAAAGCATGAGAATAAAGAAGCTTTCACTGACTGGAAGTGAAATCAGAAGAGCAAGGATAATGTAATGTTTTTTACGTAAAAGTAAAATTACTCAATTTAATGTATTGTTTTCTTTCTGACATTATATGTCTTGCCTATTCTTTAGATGTTAAAATGTTATTAGTTTTGTGAAATGATGGTAATACTCAGTATGCTTCTCTCATGTTATTATCCGATCAAAAAAATTTGACCAAAAAAAAAAGAGGTAAAAAAGAAAAAAAATTGACAACCTAACATAGGTCTTATTTTTTCCTTAAAAAATAAATTCAGAATAGAGAGCCCAGAAATAGGCCCTAATAAATATAGTCAACTGATCTTTGATGAATTAGTAAAGACAATACAATGGAGCAAAGACAGCCTTTTCAACAAATGTTGCTGAAACAATGGAATATTCCCATTTAAAAAAATGAATCTAGATACAGACCTCAGACATTTCACAAAAATAATTTAAAATGGATCACAGATCTAAATATAAAATGAATAACTAGAAAAGTTCTATAAGATAACATTAGGAGAAGATCTAGATGACCTTGGGTATAGTGATACTTTTTTAGACACGATACCAAAGGCATGATCCATAAAATAAGTCATGCAGACTTCATTAAAATTAAATACTTCTGCTCTGCAAATGATAATGCTAAGAGAATGAGAAGACAAGCCACAGACTGGGAATAAATATTTACAAAAGACATATATGATAAAAGACTATTATCTAAAATACACAACATTCCTCAAAACTCAACAATAAGAAAACAAACAACCCAATTTAAAAGATGTGCCCAAGACATTAAGAGACACCTCACTAAAAAAAATACACAGATGGCAATAAACATATGAAAAGAAGCTCCACATCAGAGGTCATCAGTGCAATGAAAATTAAATGACAATGAAATACCACTACACACCAATTAGAATGGCAAAAATCCAGAAAACTGATGGCACTAAATGCTGGTAAAGATGTGAAGCAACACAAACTCTCATTCTACCTGGTGAATGAAACACACACACACACACACACACACACACACACAGAGTATGGCCAGGTTGGAAGACAATCTGTTGATTTCTAACAAAACTAAACATACTCTTACTATACAATTGAGCCATCCTACTCCTTGGTATTTACCTAAAGGAGTTGAAAACTCATGTCTACACAACAGCCTGCAGATGGATGCTGACAGCAGCTTTATTCATAATTGCTGAAACATGGAAGCAACCAAGATGTCTTTCATAAGGTGAACGGATAAACTGTGGTACATACAAACAATGTAATACTATTCAGTGCAAAAAATAAATTACCTGTCAACCCATAAAAAGACAGGGAAGAAACCTAAATGGGATTCCTTGATGGTTCAGATGGTAAAGAATCCACTTGCAATTTGGGAGACCTTGGTTTGATCCCTGGGTTGGGAATAACCCCTGGAGGAGGGCATGGCAAACTACTCCAGTATTCTTGCCTAGAAATGCCCATGGACAGAGGAGCCTGGCAAGCTATAGTCCATGGGGTCACAAAGAGTCAGACACAACTGAGTGACTAAGCACAGCACAGAACATGTGAAAAAAGTCAATCTGAAAAGGCTACATAGTGTGTAATTCCAATTTTATCACATTTTGGAAAGGGCAAAACTATGGAGACAAAAATATCAGTGGTTACCAGTAGTATATGTGTGTATGTGGGGGGGTGTGAAGATGAAAAAGCAGAACACAGAGCATTTTAATGACAGTGAAAATACTCTGTATAATATTTTAATAATGGATTTATGTCATTATACATGTATTCAAACAGTAAAATGTACAACAAGGGCAAACTAAGATAAACTATGGACTATGAGTCCATGGATTAGGGATTGTTGATTACGATGTATCAATGTAGGTTCATCCTTGATAAAAAATGTACCATGCTAGTGAGTGATGTTGATTATGGGAGATGCTATGCATATGTGGGGACAAGGATTATACGGGAAATCTCTGTACTGGTCTCTTCATGTTGTTGTAAACCTTGATTTGCTCTAAATCCTAGTCTTAAAAGTATTCAATATTTATGTATATTGCATCTTACCTAAAGAAATAAGATAAACTTACTGCTCTGTGAAACATAAAAGCCTAGGTGTAGAGATTCAAAAATGCTAATGACATATCATTAAAATACCAGAAATATTGAAATCATTTCAGTACTATATAATTTAGGTATCACTAGAACCTCAGTAAAATAGAATAGGGTCTACATCTATACTTGCATCTGAATTGAGGAAAACATGAATATAAATAAAGTGAGTTAAAGGAACAGCAGAATTTGTACAAATTCTGAATTAAATACAATTCTTAATGAAATAGAGTTTTATTACTTTCCAGTACATTAAAAAAAAAAAAAAAAACTTTAAACTCATGACTAGCAAATTGTTACCAAGTAGAGGAACTGAGGAACTGACTTCTATGGATAAATGACCCATTTATAATTAGCATATTAATTATACATAAGTAAATGAATGCCCCTGAAATGGTTGCACCAGCTTAAATATACACCCCCTGCAGATTTATTTCCAACTATAAAATCTACATTCAAGATGATAATACTTAGGGTATGGGGCATTCTGGTTAATTGAGATTTCTAATGAACTGGGAAAAATCCTAAACTTCTCATTTTGATTTGCCCTGATCCTGGGGATGTTTCAGTTGAGTTCATTTTCCTTATTAAATGTGGAATATTTTGTTATACTATTTGAAACTACAAGACTGTGGATCATTATTACAGAATACACTGAGATACAAAAAAATGGATACATGATACAGGATGAATGTTGACTGAATTTAAAACACATTCTTTTGGAAGACTTTTAGTTCCATTTTAAGTAATTTTCTGATATCAACTCACTGTGATTTCAGATGCCCCAATATACTTGTGAAGATGTTAATTAATTGAGGTTATAGGGTTCAACTTGGTGGCTTTATTATATATTCTGAGGCTGGACAAAGAATGTCTGAATTGCAAGTTAATTTTAATTTTTGCAAGGTTTAAAAACTAGAAAAGTACACAGAAATAAATAGCAAAATCCAACTGACCTGACAAAATTAATGGATGATAGTATTTGTCAGTTTGATTCAGATACTTTGTTATAAAGCAGTAGAATATTTCAGATCAAGTTGAGATTCCTCACAGTTCTATTTATACCACTTCCCCATGGCAACCAACATCATGTGCAAATATGGTGGTTTATAGATATATCAGATATGTATCATTCTAGAATACATATGTTGTTGTTCAGTCACTAAATTGTGTCTGACTCTATGTGACCCCATGGATTACAGCATGTTAGGCTTCCCTGTCTTTCCCTATCTTCCAGATTTTGCTCATTCATATTGCTTGAATCAGTGATGCCATCCAACCGTCTCATCCTCTGTCATCCCCTTCTCCTCCTGCCTTCAATCTTTCCCAGCATCAGGGTCATTTCCAATGAGTCAGTTCTTCCCATCAGGTGGCCAAAGTATTGGAGCTCCAGCTTCAGCATCAGTCCTTCCAATTAATATTCAGGATTGGTTTACTTTAGGATTGGCTGGTTTTATCTCTTTGCTGTCCAAGAGACTCTCAAGAGTCTTCTCCAGCATCAATTGTCCCCTTGAAAGCATCAATTCTTTGATGCTCAGCCTTCTTTATGGTCCAACTTTCACATCCGTACGTAACTACTGGAAAAACCATAGCTTTGACTAGATGGACCTTTATTGGCAAAGTGATGTCTCTGCTTTTTAATACACTATTTTTGTCATATCATTCCTTCAAAGGAGCAAGTGTCTTTGAATTTTATGGCTGCAGTCACTGTCAGCAGTAATTTTGGAGCCCAAAAAAATAAAACCTGTGATGGGGCCGAATGCCATAATTTTACTTTTTTTAATGTTGAGTTTTAAGCCAGCTTTTTCACTCTCCTCTTTCACCTTCATCAAGAGGTTCTAGTTCCTCTTTGCTTTCTGCCATTAGGGTGGTATCATCTGCATATCTGAGGCTTTCAATATTTCTCCCAGCAATCTTGATTCCAGCTTGTGATTCATCCAGCCTGGCATTTCATGATATAGTCTGCATAACAGTTGAATAAACAGGGTGACCATATATAGCCTTGTCATACTCTTTTCCCAATTTTGAACCAGTCAGTTGTTCTATGTAAGGTTTTAACTTGCTTCTTGACCTGCATACAGGTTTTCAGGAGGCAGATAAGGTAGTCTGGTATTCCCATCTCTTTAAGAATTTTCCATAGTTTGTTGTGATCCATATGGTCAAAGGCTTTCATGTAGTCAGTGAGGCAGAAGTAGATATTTTTCTGGGACTCCCTTGTTTTCTCCATGATCCAACAAATGTTTGCAATCTGATCTCTGATTCCTTTGCCTTTTCTAAATCCAGCTTGTACATCTGGGAGTTCTCGATTCACATACTGCTGAAGCCTAGCTTGAAGGATTTTGAGCATAACCTTATTAGCATGTGAAATGAGCCAAACTGTATGGTAGTTTAAACATCCTTTGGAATTGCCTTTCTTTGGGATTATAATGAAAATGACCTGTCCAGCCCTGTGGCTACTGTTGAGTTTTCCAAGTTGATGCCATACTGGGTGCAGCACTTTAACAGCATCATCTTTTAAGATTTGAAATAACTTAGCTGGAATTCCATCATCTCCCCTAGTTTTGTTCATAGTGATGCTTCCTAAGGCCACTTGACCTCACACTCCAGGATCTCTGGGTCTAGGTGAGTGACCACACAATCATGGATATCTGGGTCAGTAAGGACTTTTGTATAGTTCTGTATATTATTGCCACCTGTTCTTAATCTCTTCTGCTTCCATTAGGTCCTTGCTGTTTCTGTCCTTTATCATGCCTATGGTGCATGAAATGTCCCCTTGATCTCTCCAGTTTTCTTGAAGAGATCTCTAGTCTTTCCCATTCTATTATTTTCCTCTATTTCTTTGCACTGTTCATTTAGGAAGGCCTTCTTATTTCACCTTGCTATTCTCTGGAAATCTGTGTTCAGTTGGGTATATCTCTCCTTTTCTCCTTTGTCTTTTGCTTCTCTTCTTTCCTCAGCTATTGCTTCTCTTCTTTCCTCAGCTAATTGGAAAGCCTCCTTAAACACCTACTTTGCCTTCTTGCATTTCTTTTTCTTTGGGATAGGTTTTGGTCATTGCCTCCTGTGCAATGTTATGAACCTCCATCCATAGTTCTTCAGGCACTCTACAAAAACTAATAGCTTGAATCTATTTGTCATCTCCACTGTATAATCATAAGGGGTTTTATTTAGGTCATAACTGAATGGCCTAGTGGTTTTCCCTACTTTCTTCAACTGAAGCCTGAAATTGCAATAAGGAGTTGATGATCTGAGCCACAGTCAGTTCCAGGTCTTGGTTTTGCTAACTGTATAGAACTTTTTCATCTTTGGATGCAAATAATATAATCAATCTTATTTTGTATTGACCATTTGATGGTGTCCATGTGTAGAGTTGTCTCTTGTGTTGTTGGAAAAGGGTGTTTGCTATGATCAGTGTGTTCTCTTGGCAAAATTCTGTTAGTCTTTGCCGTGCTTCATTTTGTACTCCAAGCCAAACTTGCCTGTTTTTCCAGGTATCTCCTGACTTTCCACTTTTGCATTCCAGTCTCCTATGATGAAAAGGACACACCTTCATGGACCACAACCTTGCCATGTAAAAGGGGCTATGAACTCAGTGAAGCCATGAGCCATGCCGTGCAGGGCCACCCAAAACAGACAGGTCAGAATAAAGAGTTCTAACAAAATGTGGTCCACTAGAGGAGGGAATGGCAAACCACTCCAGTATTCTTGCTGTGAGAACCCCATGAACAGAATATATATACACACAAGCATATACATGCATGCATATATACATATGCAAAAAGTATATACTATCATATTCTTCTTTGGGTCACTTGTTGAAGTTAATGTAAATTGTATCTATTGCACTACATTGCATTTTTTTACTCAATAGTAGTTTTACTATTTCTCAGTATTAATATAGAAAATTATAGTTTTGATATGTATGATCCTATTGTCATTTTCTTAATTGTTCTGGGTTTAAGTGCATGTATGCACTTCCACCTACCACATCACTTTAATAATTCCTCAAATTGTATGCAATTATTTTATATTGTTAGGTTAAACATGCTCCCATTGTGGTTTGCAATTGTAATGATTTTTATTTTTGCCTGGCTATTGACTGTGAAAACTAATAAATGCTTTCTACTGTTATGATTTTTGTTTAATACAATAACTGTATCATGATTGGTCAACAGAAAATAATAGAATTCTGTATCACTAAAAGTACCAAAAAATAAAATTCTAGTTTACTCAATATTACAATTAAATTTTGCCTGAAATATACATAGGAAAATATGCACAAACTCTAAGTATACATATTAATTTATTCATGAATATCACTGTCTGACTATAATGCAATTATTTATCCAATCTCCCAATGATAAAAATTTGCCTTGTTTCCAGAGTTCTGCTTTTTACAATATTTGAATACACTTCCTTATGTGTCTCCTGATAAGCATGTGTAGGTTTTCCAAGAGAAGTTGAACTGCTGAGTTACGGAATATACTCAAAGTTAAGATGTTCTGGTGAATATTTCATGTGCTCAGGCCCTATAAAACTGATACATGTTTACCTGTTCTGTTTACCTTGAGGCTTTTCTGGTTATAAAGCCATTTTAAAAAATTTTGGTTTCAGAGCCCTTCACTTTATGGGTAATGTGCTGTCAAACACTACAACCAAGCACAGGAGTCCTGTGTCTGGAGGGAAGGTAACTACTTTGCCCTAGGAAGCCTAGCTCCTGCTGTGTGTATCCATGGGACAGAGCACCCGAATCTCCTCCTGTGGGAGAGACAGATCTGTGGAACCACAAGCCCTGCTGTGTATATCCGATTCTGATCCAAATCTTAGTTTTATTCTATTTCTTCTTCTGGCTTGGTTTCTTTCTTCATTTCTGGCACCCTGAGATTTCCTTCTCTTGATGTTGAACTCAGTTATATATCTCAAAATCATTGTGATGTGGGTGGGAGGTGATGTAGAATGGGGTTAGAGTGTGTCCTGCTGTGTCAGCTCAGTCTACCCTATTGACTGGAAACAAATCAATGGGTGTTTACAAATTAAATTCTCCTTTCTAAAGCAGTGGCACAGGTGGCGCTTGGCTTTATTGACACTCTGCTAAAGAGGGCACAACATTGTGAAGAGAAAGAGAGGCCAAAGAGGGCAGTTTTGTGAGTTGAATAAATCCCGCTGACTTTTCTGTACCAACTGGTGGAGTTGGTGAGCAGGAGGAGTGTAGTCAAACAGATATGTGTACTACATATGACAGTTTTAGGGAATTAGATGGCTTCCATAAATGAATTGTATGCAAAACTTCGATGTACCTCTTTAGCTACTTTTAAATATTTCTTTTTGGAGATGCAGTTGTATGATTTTTTGACCATTTAATAAATAATTTCCTGGGCATGATTTAACCTTAATAGTAAACAATCAAGATTGTGCTTATCAGGACCTCAGATTTTTACTATACTGGGTAGGACCATTTGCCCCTAAACTAAATAGCTTTTGATACCTGGGTTTCTCAGACTAGGATAGACAACTCAAATAATGCTGCTGCCTTTTAGTTTGCTGTCAGGTAACCCTGTATTTTTTTCAATGTGCCTGCTTCTAGATTCAGCACATCACTTTCTAAACATGGTGGGCTGAGAAAATAAAGATGAGTGTTGATCTGAATATAGGCCAAGATGGTCCATTTGGCTGTAAGACATTTTCTAGTCAATCTATTACTTGAATTTTATTATAATGGACATTGACTCGTTTATTTATTCATCTACTTTTGCTACTTAGTGATGAGATTTGCCTTTTTTTCTGAAATCCTGTCCTTTTATCTAGTTAGATGAATTTGTAATATAAAATCTAAACATTCTGCATATATGTTTATATGCATGTACATAGGAACAAGCTTCTGAGTCCTGAAATCCCAATGATGTCATAAATCTAGAAAACATACCCTTTTCCTGTTAGTTGTTACTTCTAAGGGTTTGATTAAATTTAATTTTAAAATTTTGCCATGGACACATTATAGGTTATGCCAAGTAACTCAGTTAAATATTTTAATGAATAAATTTTATACAGATTTTGAGTGAGAAATGGAATAAATAAAACAAAAGGTCCAAGAAAAATATGTTTTGAAATATAGGATATTTTCTCTTTCAAATATCAGTATTTTGAAAAGAAGACAACACCTTAAAATAGTTTTCACAGGTTACTATTCTGAAAAGTCTTTTGAGTGTATCAAATTTGCCCTTTTTGAATATGAGCTATGAGTTGCTTTTCTGAAAATATATTTCTCTATTTTTTAAACCAAAATCTCAAAATATATTTTTTAGTTTGAGCTTTTCTTTTAGCAGAAGTTCAAGCTTTTGCTTCTGCATTACTATTTCACATGTGCTACAATGGACCATAGTCATTTTTATTGAAAAGGACAAAGAACAAATAAAAGAGAACATTTATGAACTGTTATAAACTGTAGTATTTATTTAGATCATTTCAGCACTGAAGACTTCCTTTTTGTCCCACCAGTATTTTTATCTTATTTTTTTCTATTTAAAAGAAAATATCCCTGAACAGCACTTTTCAGTGTCCTCATCTGTGCTAAGCAATCATTTTGTCTTTCATCAGCCACTTAGGGTGATACTCTGAGGATACACAATGCCAGGGTTCTGCCTCCATGGCAAGCACCAGATTGTCTTGATCCCTCATTGGACTGTAAAATTAAAGTACCATTAATGTTTTATTATTTAAAACCTGCTTAATTAAATATAATTGAATAATTTAACAAATATCTATTGAACATCTTCTATATGCAAAACACTTTGCTAGTGTAATTCTCTTTGTACACTTAAGTACTTTCTACTTTTTGTAGATTTGTCCTCTATGTATCTCTTTTTCTCTCTACTTCTATTTCATCCCTGCTTCAGGGAAGTTACTGGAATACACACGAATGATGTTCTCTGAATTGTTTGAAGAGTACTGTTCTTGTAACCTTCATTACCAATTTTGATTACCAAGATAGATCCAATTGATGAAGCCATAGGTCAATGATAGCAACTTGTTTGGAAGGATGGCTGAACCAGTAACTGACAAGCTTGGCTTTAAATGTTCCTTTAAACTGTGTTTGTCAGTGCCTCATAACAGAGACAGAGATTAATAGTGTTTTAATTGTCACTATAACTCAAAGGGATCAACCCAAGGATCTGAGAGAAATATTAGGCCAAACTTTTATTGTGAGAAAAGAGAAATAATTCAGTTAATAATAGAGTTGGCATTTATTTGATTTATATTTATATTCTCTCAAGGTTCTCCACCCTCCTTAGATGGTGTATAATAAAAGGAGGCAGTATTCATGTTAAAAGGAGCTGAGTTTATAAACTAGTAAGGAAAACTGATCAGACCACTATATTCTAACTTTTAAAATACAATTAGTTCATCATTCAGCTTTGCAGTTATAATTAATGTAGCTTAATTTTCTTCAACTAAATCTTTTCTTGCCATTTGTATGGTTCAAATTGGTAGGAGCCTGTCTCTGTATTTTAGCACAAGTGTATGAAATTTCAATCGATTTAAGAGTGTTTGACCAGTTAAATGTTGCCTGAACCGTTATTAGCATTTTATTTTATTTTTTATGGGGGAAAATCAATTTTGTTATTAGCATTTTAATTGGTTGCATTATGGGGAAGTGTTGTTCTACTGCATTTCCCCCACACTTTCATTCTTACATAGCTTTCTAATGGCTTAATGGTCCATCTGGATCATTTACTCTACAATAGTTTAATTCTATTTGCTAGTTTTGTCATCTGTAGATTTCCAATTTAAATATTTAGAAACATCACATGATGCCATATTGCTTAAGTGGTTTAGTGTAATTGTTTTGCAAGCATGAATGAAACATGCCTCATGTCTTATTTTTATAAAATTTAAATGGAAGTTAATTTATACAGAAGAATAATCAAACCCCTGCAGATATATGTTATCATTCAGATATCCAGCTCTGCATGGGACATCAAACACGAACAACCGAAAATATGCTTTCCTTTCACCCTGCTGCTGTTGTGTTTCATATTTGTGTATAAGATGGCTCATCTTACACAGAGTTTCCTAATTTCTTATTCTCGGATGATAGGAAAGAAATTCAAGGGTATCAAATGCCACATGTTTCTTGGATTTTTCTGGAAAAGCAGGGTTAATCTTGTATTTGAAAGTAGTAATAAAAATACCCAAGTTGCTTGCTGTATTGTCCAGATAAATAAGTCTTCATCAAGGAAACACACACTTTGTATCCTGGTGCTAGAGCAATCCAGCAAGTAATCCAACTCTGATACATTAATTCTAACAGAATGAGTTGGATGAATGTGATAAAATACAGTAGGGCATTAATGAAAAAGGGATATGATTGTTTGCCTCAAAAATTTACAGATTGTTATGTAGGAAAGAACTAGATTATTTTTTCTTTTTTTAAAAATATAAATTTATTTATTTTAATTGGAGGTTAATTACTTTACAATATTGTATTGGTTTTGCCATACATCAACATGAATCCACCACAGGTATACACATGTTCCCCATCCCAAACCCCCCTCGCTCCTCCCTCCCCACACCACCCCTCTGAGTCCTCCAGTGCACCAGCCCCAAGCAACCAGTATCATGCATCGAACTTGGACTGGCGATTCATTTCATATATGATATTATATATGTTTCAATGCCATTCTCCCAAATCATCCCACCCTTGCCCTCTCTCACAGAGTCCAAAAGACTGTTCTATACATCTGTGTCTCTTTTGCTGTCTCACATACAGGGTTATCATTACCATCTTTCTAAATTCCATATATATGCATTAGTATACTGTACTGGTGTTTTTCTTTCTGGCTTACTTTACTCTGTACAATAGGCTCCAGTTTCATCCACCTCATTAGAACTGATTCAAATGTATTCTTTTTAATGGCTGAGTAATACTCCATTGAGCATATGTACCACAGCTTTCTTATCCAGTCATCTGCTGATAGACATCTAGGTTGATTCCATGTCTTGGCTATTATAAACAGTGCTGCTATGAACATTGGGGTACACATGTATATACCATGTTCATGGATCAGAAGAATCAATATAATGAAAATGAGTATACTACCCAAAGCAATCTATAGATTCAATACAATCCCTATCAAGCTACTAACGATATTTTTCAGAGCTAGAACAAATAATTTCACAATTTGTATGGAAATACAAAAAGCCTCATAGCCAAAGCAATCTTAAGAAAGAAAACTAGAACTTGAGGAATCAACCTGCCTGACTTCAGGCTCTACTACAAAACCACAGACATCAAGACAGTATGGTACTGCCACAAAGAAAGAAATATAGATCAATGGAACAAAATAGAAAGCCCAGAGATAAATCCATGCACCTATGGACACCTTATCTTTGATAAAGGAGGCAAGAATATACAGTGGATCAAAGACAATCTCTTTAAAAAGTGATGCTGGGAAAACTGGTCAACCACTTGTAAAAGAATGAAACTAGAACACTTTCTAACACCATACACAAAAATAAACTCAAAATGCATTAAAGATCTAAACATAAGACCAGAAACTATAAAACTCCTAGAGGAGAACATAGGCAAAACACTTTCCGACATACATCACAGCAGGATCCTCTATGACCCACCTCCCAGAATATTGGAAATAAAAGCAAAAATAAACAAATGGGACCTAATTAAACTCAAAAGCTTCTGCACAACAAAGGAAACTATAAGCAAGGTCAAAAAACAGCCTTCAGAATGGGAGAAAATAATAGCAAATGAAGCAACTGACAAACAACTAATCTCAAAAATATACAAGCAACTCCTGCAGCTCAATTCCAGAAAAATATATGACCCAATCAAAAAATGGGCCAAAGAACTAAATAGACATTTCTCCAAAGAAGACATACAGATGGCTAACAAACACATGAAAAGATGCTCAACATCACTCATTATCAGAGAAATGCAAATCAAAACCACAATGAGGTACCATTTCACACCAGTCAGAATGGCTGCGATCCAAAAGTCTACAAATAATAAATGCTGGAGAGGATGTGGAGAAAAGGGAACCCTCTTACACTGTTGGTGGGAATGCAAACTAATACAGCCACTATGGAGAACAGTGTGGAGATTCCTTAAAAAACTGGAAATAGAACTGCCTTATGACCCAGCAATCCCACTGCTGGGCATACACACTGAGGAAACCAGAATAGAATTAGACTATTTTTTCATTCTCTCAGTGGCAGAATTAGAAGCGATAGGTCACAGATATAACAGAAAAAGAAAAAAAAAAAACAACAAAACTGTAGATTCTGTAACATAAACTGTTTCAGTGGCATGAACTGCTTAACAATAAGCTGATTTTCCACAAAAGGGATTGACTACACATTGCTGAATCTGTTTAATTAGAGACTTAGTTTCCTCATGGTAGCAGATATACAGTGAATTTAAGTATTGTGAGAGGACTAGGCCAGATAACTGTTCATATAACTCTTCAATCTAGAGAAGACATGATTTCTGTAGTTTTAAAAACAACCAGATGGATTGGAAGAATCAATATAGTGAAAATGAGTATACTACCCAAAGCAATCTAGAGATTCAATGCAATCCCTATCAAGCTACCAACAGTATTCTTCACAGAGCTAGAACAAATAATTTCACAATTTGTATGGAAATACAAAAAACCTCGAATAGCCAAAGCGATCTTGAGAAAGAAGAATGGAACTGGAGGAATCAACCTACCTGACTTCAGGCTCTACTACAAAGCCACAGTTATCAAGACAGTATGGTACTGGCACAAAGACAGAAATATAGATCAATGGAACAAAATAGAAAGCCCAGAGATAAATCCACGCACATATGGACACCTTATCTTTGACAAAGGAGGCAAGAATATACAATGGATTAAAGACAATCTCTTTAACAAGTGGTGCTGGGAAATCTGGTCAACCACTTGTAAAAGAATGAAACTAGAACACTTTCTAACACCATATACAAAAATAAACTCAAAATGCATTAAAGATCTAAACGTAAGACCAGAAACTATAAAACTCCTAGAGGAGAACATAGGCAAAACACTCTCCGACATACCTCACAGCAGGATCCTCTATGACCCACCTCCCAGAATATTGGAAATAAAAGCAAAAATAAACAAATGGGACCTAATTAAACTTAAAAGCTTCTGCACATCAAAGGAAACTATTAGCAAGGTGAAAAGACAGCCTTCAGAATGGGAGAAAATAATAGCAAATGAAGCAACCGACAAACAACTAATCTCAAAAATATACAAGTAACTCCTACAGCTCAACTCCAGAAAAATAAATGACCCAATCAAAAAATGGGCCAAAGAACTAAATAGACATTTCTCCAAAGAAGACATACAGATGGCTAACAAACACATGAAAAGATGCTCAACATCACTCATTATCGGAGAAATGCAAATCAAAACCACTATGAGATACCATTTCACACCAGTCAGAATGGCTGCGATCCAAAAGTCTACAAGCAATAAATGCTGGAGAGGGTGTGGAGAAAAGGGAACCCTCTTATACTGTTGGTGGGAATGCAAACTAGTACAGCCACTATGGAGAACAGTGTGGAGATTCCTTAAAAAACTGGAAATAGAACTGCCTTATGATCCAGCAATCCCACTGCTGGGCATACACACTGAGGAAACCAGAAGGGAAAGAGACACGTGTACCCCAATGTTCATCGCAGCACTGTTTATAATAGCCAGGACATGGAAGCAACCTAGATGTCCATCAGCAGATGAATGGATAAGAATGCTGTGGTACATATACACAATGGAGTATTACTCAGCCATTAAAAAGAATACATTTGAATAAGTTCTAATGAGGTGGATGAAACTGGAGCCTATTATACAGAGTGAAGTAAGCCAGAAAGAAAAACACCAATACAGTATACTAACACATATATATGGAATTTAGAAAGATGGTAACGATAACCCTGTATACGAGATAGCAAAAGAGACACTGATGTATAGAACAGGCTTATGGACTCTGTGGGAGAGGGAGAGGGTGGGAAGATTTGGGAGAATGGCACTGAAACATGTGAAATGTCATGTATGAAATGAGATGCCAGTCCAGGTTCAACGCACGATTCTGGATGCTTGGGGCTGGTGCACTGGGACGACCCAGAGGGATGGTATGGGGAGGGAGGAGGGAGGAGGGTTCAGGATGGGGAACACATGAGAAATAAAGGAATAAAAAATTAAAAAAAATAAAAATAAAAAAATAAAAACTAAAAAAAAAAATAAACATGCATGGAATATGTCAAAAAAAAAATAAAAATAAAAACAACCAGGAAAACCAAACACGAACAGGAACCTTCAGAGCATTGGTGATATGCGATAGCTAATGGGATACTTCCCTGCATCCTGTTCGTAGTAATGTTGAGAAGCCCAATATCTGCTTTCAGACAATGTCTCATCTGGCTTATGTCAATGCATGGGGTTTTCATCATATTGTTTACTTCTTTGGAAACTTCTGGGTGCATGCACATTTGACCTGAATGCAGGAAGGAGAGTTTCTAATGAGTTGTGGACCATTCAGAAGGCATTTAGTTTACTATACAAAAATCCTATCTTACCACAAAGTTGAGCATGACACCTTACATAGTGCCATGCAATGATCCCTCTTTGTTTGTAGGTAAGTACAAACTCTTCTAATGAGATCTGATTGAATTTATAAGCAGATTTGAACCTACCTCTCAAATCTCAACTCCTATTGCTTATGCTCCAAATCAAGCTATTTGTCATTCTTCCAATATTCCTCATTCTTCCATATCTCTGTGGCTTCAAACACACTATCCTCCTACTAAGAATGTGAATTTACCTTTCTTTGCTTAGGGAATACCTGATCATCCCTCAAGACTCCCGTCAGATACAAAATTTTCTCTGAGGGCTTTCCTGATCTGCTGGGTAAACTTAGTCACTCCCTCTTCTATTTTCTCATAGAATTTTACAAAATCTCAACTCTAATACTCAAACTTGTTGTGTGAAGTTTTAAATTTTTAAGTATATTTTCTAGTCCTTGCCATTGGACAACATTTGACTGCTTTTTAGTCTATTATACCGAGTTCTTCAGGGCCAATGAATAGTGTTTCAGTCATCCATTATATCTTCAGTGTTTAGTGCATAGCCCCACAGAATGTAGATATTCAGTTATTTTTTGTTGGATATTGTATGTTTAGGAGGAATATTCTAATTGATAAATTTGTTGATTGACCAGAACATGCATAACCTTATAAGCAGGAAATATAGGGACATGTCCAATACATTGTGTCCTACTGAAATTCTGGCTGTATCCATTAAACAGAGTGCTTATGTTTGACAAATACCTGGAAGTGGAAGAAAGCAGAGAGTGAGGAACAAACAAACAAACAAAAAAAAAGCCTAGAAAGAGACAAAGGAACACTGAAATGAAGGGTTTAAATTAACTTATCTGTGAAACAGAAGCAAAACTCACAGATATAAACAACAGACTTGTGGTTGCCAAGGGGGAGGGGGTGAGAGAGGGATAGAGTGAGAGTTTGAGATTAGCAGATGCAAACTATAATATATATAGGATAGATAAACTGTATACCACAGGGAATCATATTCAATATCCTATGACAAACCATTATGGAAAAGAATACTGGGGCATATTATACAGAGTGAAGTAATTCAAAACTAAAAACACCAATACAGTATATTAGTGTATATATATGTAATTTAGAAAGAAGGTAACAGTGACCCTATAAGCGAGACAGCAAAAGAGACACAGATATAAAGAACAGACTTTTGGACTCTGTGGGAGAAGGCAAGGGTGGGATGATTTGAGAGAACAGCATTGAAACATGTATATTATCATATGTGAAATAGATCACCAGTTCAAGTTAGATGCATGAAGCAGGCAGTGCACTGGAACAACTCTGAGGGATGGGATGGGGAGGGAGGTAGGAGGGGGGTTCAGGATGTGGGACACATGTACACCCATGGCTGATTCATGCCAATCTATGGCAAAAACCACTACAATATTGTAAAGTAATTAGCCTCCAATTAAAATAAATTAATTTTTTAAAAAGAGTATGTGTGTGTGTGTGTGTGTGTGTGTGTGTGTGTGTGTGTTAGTTGCTTAGTCATGTCCAACTCTTTGCGACTCCATGGACTATAGCCTGCCAGGCTCCTCTGCCCATGGGATTCTCCAGGCAAGAATACTGGTTGGAGTGGGTAACAATTCCTTTCTCCTGGGAATCTTTCCAACCCAGGGATTGAACTCGAGGTTCCTGCACTGCAGGCAGATTCTTTACCATCTGAGCCACTAGGGAAGCCCATATATATGTGTGTGTGTGTATATATATATGTGTGTGTGCATGTGTATATAACACACACATAAAACTGACTCACTTTGTTATACAGCAGAAACTAACACAACATTGTAAATCAACTATATTTCAATGAAATAAATGGTTTTTAAATGAAAAAAAAAAATTCCACAGAAGAAATATTTGGGCATGCCCAGGTTCTGAGGACTACTTTTTTTGAAGCTCAAACCTAGAGTGAAGTTTTCTATTCATAAAGAAAGGTTAATACTATTTTGTGGGTTGTTGGGAAACTGACAAATACTTGATTTCTGTGTACTAGGAATTATAAGTTCAGGACTTCCTTAAGAATTATGTTCAATTGCTAAAATTAAATCAAAATCATAATTCTGTTTTGCCTTTCTCACAGTCATACTTTTTGACTCAGAATTAGTAGTGACTAAGTAGATGCATATTACAAATACCCAGAGATTAACACTGTTAAAACATGACTTCAAACTTGCTTATCTGCTCAACTCTAAGTTAACACATTTTGGTATCTCTCCCTCTTGACACAGAGTGTCAATCACATTGAATGACATACCAAGATAAAAGCATCACTACCTTGGCAAGAACAAATAAACACAGAAAGACTTCCAAAACATCAAGCTGAATGCAGGGCTATTCTATTATATATTTGTTTAATCAAAAGATGTTATTTAAACTGTATGCTGCCTCTGCTCTATAGAGACTGGGGCATTGTTAGAAGTGTCATAACAACTCTTGTCATTATTTTGGTAGGTTTTTTATTCATAATTTCCAATTACTGGAGACAAAGGACACACCTGGCATATTATTTCATGTGCAACGTTTTCCATATTTAAATATATTTTTATATTTCCTGAAGAACTGAACAATTTAAATTAATTCTATAAACTGCATTTATTTATTTACACTTGTATTTGAGATGGAAATGTATGAAGGTCATGATGATTTTACTTTCCTGGAGACTAAAACTTGCAGGGGGGTGGGGTGCAGGTGAGATAAATACACATTTGAGAAAGAAGCCAAAAGGCTAGAGAATAAAACTGAATCATCAACAATTAATGTCTTGTAAAAGTTCTCATTTTATTTTTCACGTTTAAATACAATGAAACATTTGCATACTTACAAAGTGATAGTAACCAAGCTCAGCTTATTATTTTGGGAGATAGAGAAATGAAGAAAACTTGATTCCTCTTTTCAAAGTTGTGCTGTTGACAAATCAGCATATTTTTCTAACTTAATTATTTACATCAGATGCTCATAATATGCTAGATGTAGCAAGGATTATGCTATGGCTACAAAGAATTCTCTCACTCTTCATTAACCAGGTACTTCTCAAAAACATGGAAATCTTCCATCATAATATTTCCTTATCATAAAATAGGGTATAAACGAACTGATAAGTTATAAATAGATCATTTTGGACAAGTCTTCTTTATTAATTTTTGGTACAGAGTCTTAATTTTTTCTAATTTGTCTATGAACAGAACACAAGACCACATTTTTTCTCACAAGAGCTAAGTAGGCTATTTTCAGTTACTACACATCTAGTGAGGAAGCTAGGGATCAAGTTATTTCTCCAGTAGGCAGTTCTCCTTTTTATTTTCTTTTAACAGCCATTGTTCCATATTTTAAAAAGAGCATCCTTAAATTAGGTCAGATAGTATCAAGTTGGCTATTTTTCAAAGAGAGTCTAGGGAATCTGCCCTGACCAATATTCTGTTTGTATCACAGATTCCAGATGGTAGTAGCTGATAAATTTCCTCTGTGATAGATTAAGTATATGTCTTGATTAACACTGTTATGAATATATTAAAATCACATAGATGAGTTGAAATATGACCTCTGTCACCTACTAGTTAAGTTTCCTTGGATGAGTCATTTACCCACTTTAAGTCTCAGATTCTGTGTCTTTAATTTTTCTTTGGCAATACCATTTTAGCATTTAAGTTAACATCAAGTTAAAACATCAAGCACAATTTCTGGGATATATTGAATACTCAAAAAATGTCCGTTTCCTTTTATCCCTCTGATCTGTATGAGTATGTCCAATTTTGTTTTAGTTTTTGGTATCACACCGTTTCCTTAACTTTTGGGAGCCATCTTGAAAATATATAACTTTTGTTCAAGGGACACTGGCCAAAAACTATGACTGTCTCAGAGTAAAATCATGCCACCACTGGAGACATGAATATATTTCTTACTGATAGTAAAATTCTAATATATTTTTCAAGTATTTAAGGTAATATGATATTGGTGACATGGTTTGGAGAGCAATAATTGAAAATTTGACTCAAATCCGTACTAGGCGGCCTATTAGAGACATGCCACATAGCTAGGAAAAGTCACTTAAATATTAGATGCCTTGGTCTCTCCAATCTTAGAGGCAGGAATAATCCTTGTTCACTGAAAACATAACATTTGCATTTTATAGTCTAACAAAAAACTTCCTAGGATATTAATATTGTTATTATTTTAGAAAGCATTTGGTAACATGTAAGCCCTTTCCAAAATAATAAAATTATAGGAATTTTTCAAGATGAACATATAATGAACTTTTCATAACAAAAGGCTTTATATTACAAGACAAAATTTGTCATTGAGTGGAGGGAAAGCATCATTGTAGTCATACAAAACATACTTGTTAGACTTTATTACAATTCTTTTTATAATAAGAAAAATACACTGAACATTATAAAATATTTGTAAAGAAAAATGGCCAAAATGATTTTCTTAGAAAGGAAGCATTCTAAATTCTACATTAACAAGTTATTAAGTAATCCAATATTATCCTGAAGACCTGGGGTGAGGGATTCAGAGGAAATACTATACACATTCCCTACCTTTAAAAAATCTGAAATCTAATTAGAGAAAGAAAGCTAATATGCATGAAACAACAGCTTATAAAACCAGATCGGATACAATTCACAGCTAAGCTAAGTAGTACGAACTCATAAGTATTACACAGGTTCTGAGAAGAAAGAGATGACTTATCTCCAGAGTAACTGAAGATGTACTCAAGAAAGGGGTGGAATCTCACCTGGACTTTAACAAAAATGTGGAATTTGTATAGGCAGAAGAAGGTTTATTTATATAACAGACCACAATTATTATACAAGCAAAGTATTTGGTGAATGAGCATGGCACATCAGCGAGAAATAAAACAGAGGAAACATTTCAGTGAGGATGAAAGCTGTAGAATTATATTAGAACAGGTTTAAACTATGAAACACAAGCAGAGTTATTTGGACTTGATGTCATAGGAAACAATATAGAAAGTATGCCGTGCTAGAGATTTCCCAGATGTGGACTATGGGAGACTAGGTCCAGGAATATTTACAAGGAGCCTGTTGTAAGCATGAAATCACTCCTTGAAGAAAGAAACTGAGAGGACTTAGTAATTGAACACAAAGTTAAGATTTTTTAATGGTGATAATTTATGCATTTCAGTTTATAGAATAAACGTCCATGATGTCTATGTGGAGAAGGCAATGGCACCCCACTCCAGTACTCTTGCCTGGAAAATCCCATGGATGGAGGAGTCTGGTGGGCTGCAGTCCATGGGGTCGCGAAGAGTTGGACACAACTGAGCAACTTCACTTTGACTTTTCCCATTCATGCATTAGAGATGGAAATGACAACCCACTCCAATAATCTTTTTTTTTTTTTTTTAAACTTTACAATATTGTATTGGTTCTGCCATATATCGAAATGAATCCGCCACAGGCATACATGTGTTCCCCATCCTGAACCCTCCTCCCTCCTCCCTCCCCATACCATCCCTCTGGGTCGTCCCAGTGCACCAGCCCCAAGCATCCAGTATCCTGCATCGAACCTGGACTGGCGACTCGTTTCATATATGATATTATACATATTTCAGTGCCATTCTCCCAAATCACCCCACCTTCTCCCTCTCCCACAGAGTCCAAAAGACTGTTCTATACATTAGTGTCTCTTTTGCTATCTCGTATACAGGGTTATTGTTACCATCTTTCTAAATCCCATATATATGTGTTAGTATACTGTATTGGTGTTTTTCTTTCTGGCTTACTTCACTCTGTATAATAGGCTCCAGTTTCATCCACCTCATTAGAACTGATTCAAATGTATTCTTTTCAATGGCTGAGTAATACTCCATTGTGTATATGTACCACAGCATTCTTATCCATTCATCTGCTGATGGACATCTAGGTTGCTTCCATGTCCTGGCTATTATAAACATGTGTTGTTATGAACATTGGGGTACACGTGTCTCTTTCCCTTCTGGTTTCCTCAGTGTGTATGCCCAGCAGTGGGATTGCTGGATCATCCAGTTTTTTAAGGAATCTCCACACTGTTCTCCATAGTGGCTGTACTAGTTTGCATTCCCACCAACAATGTAAGAGGGTTCCCTTTTCTCCACATCCTCTCCTGAATTTATTACTTGTAGACTTTTGGATCGCAGCCATTCTGACTGGCGTGAAATGGTACCTCATAGTGGTTTTGATTTGCATTTCTCTGATAATGAGTGATGTTGAGGATCTTTTCATGTGTTTGTTAGCCATCTGTATGTCTTCTTTGGAGAAATGTCTATTTAGTTCTTTGGCCCATTTTTTGATTGGGTCATTTATTTTTCTGGAGTTGAGCTGCAGGAGTTGCTTGTATATTTTTGAGATTAGTTGTTTGTCAGTTGCTTCATTTGCTATTATTTTCTCCCATTCTGAAGGCTGTCTTTTCACCTTGCTTATAGTTTCCTTTGTTGTGCAGAAGCTTTTAAGTTTAATTAGGTCCCATTTGTTTATTTTTGCTTTTATTTCCAATATTCTGGGAGGTGGGTCATAGAGGATCCTGCTGTGAGGTATGTCGGAGAGTGTTTTGCCTATGTTCTCCTCTAGGAGTTTTACAGTTTCTGGTCTTACGTTTAGATCTTTAATGCATTTTGAGTTTATTTTTTTGTATGGTGTTAGAAAGTAGTCTAGTTTCATTCTTTTACAAGTGGTTGACCAGTTTTCCCTGCACCACTTGTTAAAGAGATTGTCTTTGATCCATTGTATATTCTTGCCTCCTTTGTCAAAGATAAGGTGTCCATATGTGTGTGGATTTATCTCTGGGCTTTCTATTTTGTTCCATTGATCTATATTTCTGTCTTTGTGCCAGTACCATACTGTCTTGATGACTGTGGCTTTGTAGTAGAGCCTGAAGTCAGGCAGGTTGATTCCTCCAGTTCCATTCTTCTTTCTCAAGATAGCTTTGGCTATTCGAGGTTTTTTGTATTTCCATACAAATTGTGAAATTATTTGTTCTAGCTCTGTGAAGAATACCGTTGGTAGCTTGATAGGGATTGCATTGAATCTATAAATTGCTTTGGGTAGTATACTCATTTTCACTATATTGATTCTTCCAATCCATGAACATGGTATATTTCTCCATCTATTAGTATTCTTGCCTGGAGAATCCCAGAGATGGGGGAGCCTGGTGGGCTGCCATCTATGGGGTCGCACAGAGTCCGACATGACTGAAGCGACTTAGCAGCAGCAGCAGCAGCAGATGTCTATGTACTTTTCAAAATAATGTTACCTTCAATTAGAGGATACTCCCAGAAGACTGTAGAAGTGCCTCAATCACAGTAATCTTAGCTGAAGAGTAGCACAAGATAATGTTCTTTTGCATAAGATTGAGATAAGTGTTTTCATGCATTTGTGGGGGAAAAAAAAGAATATGCTGAAAAAAAATCAAAATTGAACACTAGTCGTTAGATATTTGCAAATGCTCACTATTTGATGTATTTCTTGCTAATTTTTCTATTATTAAATGTATCCTGATCTATCCCCTAATCTTTATTTCCAGTTTTAATTTAGAACACTTCACTCAAACCTACTGTAAGTAAAAACCTTGGAATGTGCCTCTTTTAGGGCAACAGTACATCAAGCCATCCCGACATCAAGACCTTTCCAATTTCTTGCAGCTGTCAGTGGCTTAATTCTGTCTAAGCCAAGGGCTGTTATCCACCTGATTCAGATAATCAAAAGAATAGTATTACCTCCCCTTCTGGCCTACAATAATCTAGCAGTGCCTTTTGTTTTGATTTTTTTTTTTTTATTCTTCCAATTTTATTTTATTTTTAAACTTTACATAATTGTATTAGTTTTGCCAAATATCAAAATGAATCCGCCACAGGTATACATGTGTTCCCCATCCCGAACCCTCCTCCCTCCTCCCTCCCCATACCATCCCTCTGGGCCGTCCCAGTGCACCAGCCCCAAGCATCCAGCATCATGCATCTAACCTGGACTGGCAACTCGTTTCCTACATGATATTTTACATGTTTCATTGCCATTCTCCCAAATCTTCCCACCCTCTCCCTCTCCCACAGAGTCCATAAGACTGTTCTATACATCAGTGTCTCTTTTGCTGTCTCGTACACCGGGTTATTGTTACCATCTTTCTAAATTCCATATATATGCGTTAGTATACTGTATTTATGTTTTTCCTTCTGGGTTACTTCACTCTGTATAATAGGCTCCAGTTTCATCCACCTCATTAGAACTGATTCAAATGTATTCTTTTTAATGGCTGAGTAATACTCCATTGTGTATATGTACCACACCTTTCTTATCCATTCATCTGCTGATGGACATCTAGGTTGCTTCCATGTCTTGGCTATTATAAACAGTGCTGCGATGAACATTGGGGTACACGTGTCTCTTTCCCTTCTGGTTTCCTCAGTGTGTATGCCTAGCAGTGGGGTTGCTGGATCATAAGGCAGTTCTATTTCCAGTTTTTTAAGGAATCTCCACACTGTTCTCCATAGTGGCTGTACTAGTTTGCATTCCCACCAACAGTGTAGGAGGGTTCCCTTTTCTCCACACCCTCTCCAGCATTTATTATTTGTAGACTTTTGGATTGCAGCCATTCTGACTGGTGTGAAATGGTACCTCATAGTGGTTTTGATTTGCATTTCTCTGATAATGAGTGATGTTGAGCATCTTTTCATGTGTTTGTTAGCCATCTGTATGTCTTCTTTGGAGAAATGTCTATTTAGTTCTTTGGCCCATTTTTTGATTGGGTCGTTTATTTTTCTGGAGTTGAGCTGTAGGAGTTGCTTGTATATTTTTGAGATTAGTTGTTTGTCAGTTGCTTCATTTGCTATTATTTTCTCCCATTCTGAAGGCTGTCTTTTCACCTTGCTAATAGTTTCCTTTGATGTGCAGAAGCTAACACCATACACAAAAATAAACTCAAAATGGATTAAAGATCTAAACGTAAGACCAGAAACTATAAAACTCCTAGAGGAGAACATAGGCAAAACACTCTCCGACATACATCACAGCAGGATCCTCTATGACCCACCTCCCAGAATATTGGAAATAAAAGCAAAAATAAACAAATGGGACCTAATTAACCTTAAAAGCTTCTGCACATCAAAGGAAACTATTAGCAAGGTGTTTTGATTTTTTAATTCAAATGAATTACATAATGTTTTCGTCTTGGCCAGACAAGGTAATTAAAGTAACTGGTCTGTCTCCACTTCAGTGTGAAACCCAAATATCTTGATTTTGAGATCAGAAAAAAAAAAGGACCACATTCTTGTTCATGAACAAATATTTTCTTCTAAAATACATTGCTGCTACTGGCCAAAGTAGGTTTCATTTTAAATAAAATATAATGCTTTTCTTAGTAATATTATTCTCTTTTGGAACAACTTACCTTTGATTTCTTTTAACTCTTTGCTGTATCATAAAACACAAGTTATTACAAAGTTCCTACCATCTGTATCATCTGGAATATTGGCCCTCATATTTGATGAAACCTAATTTTCTTCTCAATGTAATATGCTTATTATATTACCAGATTAGTTCACTCAGTAATATTTATTGAGAACATACTATGTGTCAGGTTCTCTGCTACAGTCTGAAGAGATAATGGTAGACAAGACAGGTCAGGCAGAAGCCTTATAGAAATACCAAACCTACTGGATGGCAGACACACCTTGATATGGATACAAAGAAGCACCAAACTTCAGTACAGCTTTCATCAAAGACAGTAGAAGACATATGAGCATTCAGAGCACAGAGGGCTAGTATTTGTTGTTACTAAAGCCTAATTTTATTGCAAAACACTTTTCAGAAAGGCCTGATAGCTCCATAAAATATTTATATTCTGACACATTTTGAATAGCAAACAATTTTTTACAACCAAATATAAAGTGGTTAAATCTACTCATAAAGATAAAGCAGCCTCAGTTAAGCCAAGAAAAGCCAGAGTATCAAACACTTCAAACTGTCAAATGCTAATTACATATTGAGAACAGAAGAGAGTCCGTTGGATATGTTGACCCTGTATACAATGGCTTTCAGCATAGTTATGGTATCCTAAAGCCAGATTCAGAGATAAAGAAGATTGTGCATGGTTAACAAGGACTGAAGCTAAATATTTAGAGAAGTTCTGCAGAGCAAACAAAAGACACTTCTAGAATGAGTGATTAAGGTAAGTAAATTTAGTTTCTGTTTGTTGTTCTTTTAATTTTTTTTGATGTTCATATTTTTTTATTTTTAATTTTATTTTATTTTTAAACTTTACATAATTGTATTAGTTTTGCCAAATATCAAAATGAATCCACCACAGGTATACATGTGTTCCCCATCCTGAACCCTCCTCCCTCTGGGTCGTCCCAGTGCACTAGCCCCAAGCATCCAGTATCGTGCGTCGAACCTGGACTGGCATCTCATTTCATACATGATATTTTACATGTTTCAATGCCATTCTCCCAAATCGGGCTTCCCTGGTAGCTCAGTGGTTAAGAATCTGCCTGCCAATGCAGAAGTCATGGGTTTGATCCCTGGATTGGGAAGAATCCATGGAGAAGGAAGCGGCAACCCACTCCAGTATTCTTGCCTGGGAAATCACATGGATGGAGGAGCCTGGGGTTGCAAAACAGTTGGACACAGCTTTGTGACTAAAACCAAAATAACAAAGATAAGTTAAAAGTAAAAATCTGCTTTTATTTAAACAGGTTGAGTGCAATTTTAAGTTGGAAAAAGTATTTAGCATATTGTACATTTTCATCAAAGAATATATTGTGGAAACAACAGCCTCACAATTACAAATGTTAAACTTCACATTCTTCACAGAAAACTCAGTGGTTATCAGTTCTCTGATCTAAATGTTACATCATGGCAAAAGCTATTTAACTATGTGATAATGAAGTTGAAACTGCTTAGTTCCACAAATGAGACTGTTTAGGTAGATTAACATAAGCTACATTTTATATCCTAGATGGTACTGTCTAGAGGAACTACAGCAAGTGTAATTTGAAAATCACCATGACTTTTGAGCTACTGACTGAGATCCATTTGTTTCAAAGTCACCATTGCTTGTGAACCAGTTTATTTCAAGAAAGGAAGAGTAGTAATGAAAATCACCTTTCTTTTGTTTTTTGGACATTTTATTTAATATTCATAGATTTCTTATTTCCCTGACATAACCTACAATCTACATAATTCACCTGTTTCTACTTTCACTTCCATAATTCATCATAAGAATTTTGGTTTACTGGAATATTTTTCATTCATTAAGTGCAATATATTTCAAACATTTTAAAGTGTTGATCCTCCTATTAAGTTACTGAATTAGAAGCAGAGCTAGGTAGTATTTTATAATATTTTCTTATAAGAAAATATTTGAGGCTTGTTTCTTTGAAGTTTGAGTTCAATTCCAATTTTGAGTTAGATATCTGTACATTTAAAACTAGTTTTAAAATACTGTAGATGTGTACAACATTAAATTTAAAATGTGTTAATACTCCAAAATGCAATAATATATAGAAAAGAATAAAGGCTACTCTTAAAATTAAAGGACTATTTTACTGACTTTTCCTATTAAATTCCAAACAGTACACATATTTGCTGTGTAAAAGCATACCTATACACTATTTAATAAATTTACAATAATCCACAATTCTTCTGAAAGCGACAATGTAAAGATGAATTTATCTGTGGAATGAACTCTTAAGCCCTATTTGATCAGAACCTTTGCAATCACAGAACTTCAAAAACATGTATTATATAAACAGACTATCTACCAAACAAAATCAGTGGAAAAAATTAAAGGGCCTTCGCTCATTTTAGTTATTTCTTTTTTAAAAGCAGTGAACATAATGTAGTATATAACATTTTTACTTATAGAAAGTGTTTATTAAGTATTACTAAAAGAATGAGCAGAATGTTAAATAACTTATATCACCAAACATCATGTTCAAAATCGTCTCTTGTGAATGTTTTTGAGCAAATATTGTGGTGATACTGTGATGCATATGCAGGTGTAGATGTGAGATATCATTTCTTTAACACTTCATCATTTTATGACATTTTAATTTCCCAGTAAGTATGATTAATACTACTTGGAAATAATTTATCACTAACACTAATTCAAATGGTGGATCATCTTTAAAAATCAGTTGGCAATGAAACTGATATCCTGCTGATATTCTACTAGTTTAATGCATTAACATACACTTTTATTAATACCATGCTTATCCTTGTTGACAGGTATCACATTTGCTGCTTTTAAAAAGAGTGTCCCCTCCAGTTCAAAGACATCTTGGTTTTTAGAAAACCAAATTATGCTAAAGCAAGAAAATGATGCATACAAGCTTGCTCTCAGCCATATGTTTAAAGCAATCAAAAAGTTAAACTTGCATCTTTACAGTGTTTATCCTGCTATAAAAGGACTAATATAATGAATCAGATGGCACTGCAAAGGAGGAAGTTTCCCTTTTTGCCTTCATTTCCTATTAAATTTGTCTTGCAATTTCAATGACTCCAAAATCAGGCTACACGTATGAGCTGAAATCACCTCATATGTATATGGGGAATAATCACAAAGAAATCTACACTATGCATGTATATGATTTAAATATAGCAAGTTGCTTATCTTTAGAAAATAAACTTTTCTTCCTGCCTTCACCCAGAAGATTGGCCTTGAATGACCCAGAGGGATGGTACAGGGAGGGAGGTGGGAAGGGGGTTCAGGATGGGGAACACATGTACACCCATGGCAGATTCATGATTGATGTATGGCAAAACCAATACAATATTGTAAAGTAATTAGCTTCCAATTAAAATAAATAAATTTATATTAAAAAATAATCAGTATACAATGTCAAGTGCCTCTTTTCATATGACAAATGATTCTCTGAAAATGCCATATCTCCCAAATTCAGTTGCCCCTGAAGCATCCTGTATAATATGAACTATAATGCCAGGCTGCTACAACGAAAAAGGCAAAAGGAACTAGATGACAAGGTTAACCCATTTCTTTCGTGTATAACGCATTTAGGGACATTACTTTTTATGCTCATATGGCAGCCTCCCTCAGTCATATGGTATTGCCAGCTGCAATTAATCCACCAAAGGTGTCAAAAGGAATTTAGACCTGTACCCTCCCCTACAGTTTCTAGACATTGATATTAATTAATATCGTCAGTTTAAATATAAAAATCCTGGGAGGTTTACCTTTCTCCCTCAAGTTAATGCAATATGGCTCAGTTGGTAAAGAATCCACCTACAATGCAGGAGACCCTGGTTGGATTCCTGGGTCAGGAAGATCTGTTGGAGAAGGGATAGGCTACACACTCCAGTATTCTTGGGCTTCCCTGGTGGCTCAGCTGGTAAAGAATACACCTGAAATGCAGGAGACCTGGGTTCGACCCCTGGGTTGGGAAGATCACCTGGAGAAGGGAAAGGTTACCCACTCCAGTATTCTGGCCTGGAGAATCCATAGACAGAGGAGCCTGGTGGGCTATAGTCCATGGGGTTGCAAACAGTTGGACAAGACTGAGCGACTTTCACTTTTCACGTTAATGCCAATGATATTCTTCTAATTGTGATCTCATCTTTTAGAAAAAGAAAGTGAAGTCTCTCCTTTTAACAAACATGCATTAAGTGCTTTCTATGTGCCTGGCCCTGTATTACTTGCAAAGGATAACTGAACAGTTAGGACATGGTCTCTGATCTAAAGGAGTTCTCCAATATCCAACTGTTCCTAAATCCACCTAATGATGGAGGAAAAGTACAAGGGATCAAGTTATATTGGCAAATGCCTTACTATGGGATTTATAACTATGTTACCTCTACTCAAGCTCCAACCTATTCCCAGACATAGATAATTTACCAAAGGTAATTCCCTTTGCTACAGTGCATTGCAATATGAAGGCACCTGTGAAGGGGAATCCAGTTATTGTTAGGTACCATGTTATTTTCTTCTAAACGTCATACAGCAAAGTGTATTCACACCACCTAAAGTGAATGGTAAATGGATTAGAATTCCAGAAAGCTATCTTGAATTTTAGGTTAAGACCTGAGCTGGTCATGACTCAGAGTTAAGTACATGCCACTGAGTCACAGAAAAATCTAACCATTAATACAACTGGATCTAGCCTAGCAGGGATCACAAGAGAAAGTTTGATAAGACCTAATAAGAAATAGTCACTGGGGACTTTATTTAATAAAAGCCTATGCTGTGACCATTTCTGAAAACTTACTGGAAATGTTAACATTTGGGCAATTTGAACAGACATGTGAAAGGTGGATCGTCACTGGAACTACAGTTAGCTCTTCTTTATTTATAATCCCTAAAATAAAATAGGTATGTCACACAGAAGAGAATGTTTATCTATCTACTTCCATTCTCTTTTAGACACAACATATATCTAATCTTCAAATATCCTCATTGTACAAAGGAGAAAGCTAAGGCTCAGAGAGGTCAAGTAACTTTTAAGGTCTACTTTCAGCTAGTAATTGGTGGGCCTGGGATTCTACTAGGTTGGCCTGCCAACAAGTCTCTCTATCACAGTGCAGTGAAAGGAATGGTGGTAGAGAATATTCCTGTCCTACACTTCCTACAAAAACATGAAAGACTCATCTTTGCTAGGCCTTCAACTCTCCTTTCTTGGTAAAAGAGAATTTAAGGAATAATCAGAGCTGCCCATTATTAGACATTATACCTAAACATCTGAAAAGGAATGCAGAAGATTTAGCTTGTGATAGACAGAATAGTGGACCCCTCCAAAGAAATTAACACTTCAATTCCTGGAACCTGTGAGTACATGGCTTTACATGACAAAAGGGATTTTGCAGATGTGCTTAGAGAACTTTAGATGGTGATCCCAATTTAATCATATAAGTCCTTAAAAACTGGAAGAGGAAGACAGAAGAGTGTGTCACAGAGAGACATGACAAGAGAGAAACTAAACTTGTCATTGTTGTCTTTGAAGGTGAGGGAAGAGGGACATGAGCCAAGGAATGGACAGTCTCTAGAAAATGGGAGAACCTCAACTGACAGCCAACAAACGGAAGCCTCAGTCATACAGTGAGACACATGGAACTTGAATAATCATGAAAACAGATTCTCCCTTAGAGTCTCTAGAAACAAATACAACCCAGCCAGGAGTGAGACATATATCAGACTTCTGACCTACAGAACTGTTAGATAATCATTTTGTAGGCTTGAAAGTTGTGGAATTTGTGGTAATTTATTAGGTGAGTAAAAGAAAATTGAAACATAGTTATGTTTTCACACAAACTTCATCCTCCCCTATTTTAACACGCGTACTTCGCACCCTCCCACCCCTTTGATATAGTGTCAATCAATTTGGTTAGTTCAACAGTTAATGCTTACATTAGAAGACTTTGATAAATGCTACTAATGGCTGAGTCATGGAGTATACTTTTTTTCTTTCCTATGCAACTCTTTTCTTGTGCCCACCATTAAATATCTACCTCTCTTTCAATCTCTTCTTTTTCTCTTACCATCATTCTCTTTCTCTCTGCTTGTCTTTCTACATTATATCCACTAATTTGTCTCTAAAATGCTCCCCCTCAGCTATGTAAATTTTCCATTAATGTATATAAGTACAAAAGGTATTTTATCAAGGTTAATTCTCTGGAATAAGTTTCTCCTGGAGCATTTTGAACTCTTTTTTCTAATAATAAATTTTATTGTCATATGAACCACAAAAAAAAATGTTAAGTGTAAGGCTTGGAATTTTTATCTGCTGAATATACCCATATAACTACCATCCAAAATAGGATCTAGAACATTCCCATAACTGAAGAAAAGTTCCTACATACTCTTTACTATCAATCTCTCTTCCAGTCCCATTCCTGACTGAGGCAATTTCTGACAGAATATCTATAACCAAAAATTAGATTATTATTTATATTCAGTATAAATGAACATGAACTAAATGCATTCTTTACTGCTGGGTCACTTTAACTCACTATAACACTGTGAGATTAATCCATGTTATTGTTCATTTTGGTAGTTCAATAATTTTTCTTTCTTCTTCTCCCTGCCCCAAGCTTTATTAAGATATAACTGACAAGTAACTGTATAAATTTAAGTTATTCAACATGTTGACTTCACACATTTATAAACAACATAATGATCACAACCATAGCATTAGCTATCTATCACATAATTACCATTTCTTTTTGTACTAAGAACATTTAAGATCTATTCTCTTGACAATATTCAAGTCTATGATATACTATTATTAGGTATAATGACCATGCTGTATTTAGAGTTGCAGAAATTGTTAGTCTTATGATTGGAAGTTTGTACTCTTTGTGCAATATCTCCACATTTCCACTACAACCCAGACCCTGGCAATCAGCATTTTTATGCTTTTCTGAATTTGACATTTTTAGAAATTTGACATGTCTGAAATTGAAATTTTTGATGATATTTCTGCTTATAAGTAATATTATACATTGTCTCTCTCTGATTTATTTCACTAAGCCTAATGCTCTTAAATTTTATCCAAGTTTTTACAAATTGCAGGATTTCCTTCTTTCTCATTTCTCATTGGGCTTCCCAGTTAACTCAGTGGTAAAGAATCTGCCTGCCAATGCAGGAGGTGCAGGTTCGATTCCTGGGTCAGGGAGATCCCCTGGAGAAGGAAATGGTAACCCATTCTAGTATTCTTGTCTGAGAAACCCCATGGACAGAGGAGCCTGGTGGGCTGCAGTCCATGGAGTCACAAAGAGTTGGATACAACTGAGCACATACACACACATGCCTGAATAATATTTCACTCTGTGTGTGTGTGTGTGTGTGTGTGTGTGTGTGTGTGTAGCAGTCACACCTTTTTTATCCATTCCTTTTATGGTGGGCACTTAGATTATTTCCATATCTTGCCTATTGTGAATAATGCTGCAGTAAACATGGGAGTACAGTTATCTCTATGGAAATCCTGATTTCAATTCTAGTGAATATTCCCTGGGTTTGCTCGATATTATGGTAGTTCTATTTTTAATTTTTTGAGGAATCTCCATTCTGTTTCCATAGTGGCTGTACCAATTCAAATTCCCACCAACAGTGAAGAGGTCCCTTATCTCCACATCTTTAGCAATACTTTTTAGTCTCTTGTCTTTTTGATGATAGCAATTTCAACAGGTGTGAGGTGATATTTTATTTGCATTTACTCGATGATTAGTGTGGAAAAGGCAATTGCACCCCACTCCAGTACTCTTGTCTGGAAAATCCCATGGATGGAGAAGCCTGACAGGCTGTAGTCCATGGGGTTGCTAGCAGTCAGACAGGACTGAGCAACTTCACTTTCACTTTTCACTTTCATGCATTGGAGAAGGAAATGGCAACCCACTCCAGTGTTCTTGCCTGGAGAACCCCAGGGACGGGGAGCCTGGTGGACTGCCATCTATGGGGTCGCACAGAGTCGGACACGACTGAAGCGACTTAGCAGCAGCAGCAGTAGATGATTAGTGATTAGAACACCTTTTCATTTATCATGTGCATGTGCCTATTATTTCATCAGGTTGTTTGTTTTTACAAATTATAAATTATAATTCATAAATTACAATTTATAAATTATATGAATCATTCACATTATGCATAATGATCCTTTATTAGAAAAATGATTGCAAATATTCTCTCCCATTCTATTGGTTGCCTTTTCATTCCAACTGTTTCTTTCATTGTGAAGGAGCTTTTTAGTTTGACATAGACCCACATATTTATTTTCATTTTGTGCTTCTGGTATCATTGAAAAAAACCACTGCCAAAACCAATCTCCAAGATCAATATTTTTTCCTTAAAAGTTTTATGTCTTTAAGTCTTTAATCCATTTTGAGTTCATTTTTGTGCATGGTTTAAGATGGGATTGGATTTCATTCTTCTGTTTATGGTATCCATTATTCCCAACAACATTCACTACAGAAAATATTCTTTCTCCACTGAGTATTTTTATCTCCCTTGTCAAATATTATTTGACCATGTATGATGCAGGAGTTTATTTCTGGACTGTTTATTTTGTTCCATTGGTCAATGTGTCTACATTTATGCCAGTATCCTATTGCTCTAATTACTCTAAAAATCAGGAAGTGTAATGCCTCTAGCTTTGTTCATCTCAGAACTGTTTTGGCTACTGAGGGTCTTTTGTGACCTCGAATGAATTTTAGGATTCTTTCTTCTATTTCTGTAAAAATGTTATTGGAAGCACAGCTGGGATTGCATCAAATTCATAGATGGCTTTAGGTATGAATATTTTAATATTAATTCTTATGATCTATGAACATCAGATATCATTCCATTTATTTGTGTCTCAACTTCTATGATCAAAGCCTAGAAGTTTTCAGCATAAAGATCTTTTTCTCCTTCGTAAAATTTATTTCTAATGATTTTATTATTTTTGATGTTATTTGAATGGGACTGTTTATTTCAACTTTAGATGTTTTGCTATTTGTATATAAAAACACTACTGATGTTTATATGTTGTTTTTCTATCCTGCAACTTCTCTGAATTTGTTGACTAGGTCTAGCAGGTTTTTAGTTGAGTCTTTAGGATTTTCTATATATATCACTTCATGGCAAATAGATGAGAAAAAAAGTTGAAGCTAGTGGCAGATTTTATTTTCTTGGGCTCCAAGATCACTGTGGACAGTGACTGCAGTCACAAAATTAAAAGACACTCGCTCCTTGGAAGGAAAGTCATGACAGACCTAGAGAGTGTATTAAAAGCAGAGACATCACATTGCTGACAAAGGTGCATATCACCAAAAATAGAGTCAAAGATCATATTATCTGCTAACAAAGACAATTTTACTATTTCCTTTTCCATTTGGATGCTCTGGCTAGGATATCCAGTACTATCTTGAGTAGGAGTGGCGAGGAGTGGTGACACTCTTGTAGTATTCCACAATTCAGAGGAAAAGATTTCAAGCTCTTAGCACTGAGTACTATGTTGGTTGCAGGTTTTCCCTAAATGGACTGCACTCTCTTGAGGTATGTTTGTTTCTTCTATACCCAATTTGTTGAGTGCTTTTGTCATGAAAGGATGGTGTATTATGTCAAATGCTTTTCCTGCATTATTAAGATGATGATATGATTTTTATCTTTAATTCTACTCATGTGGTTATCAAATTTAGTGACATGCATGTGTAGAACCATCCTTGCATCTGTGGGATAAGTTCCACTTGAACATGCTTGCTGCTGCTGCTAAGTCACTTCAGTCGTGTCTGATTCTGTGGGACCCCATAGACGGCAGCCCACCAGGCTCCCCCGTCCCTGGGATTCTCCAGGCAAGAACACTGGAGTGGGTTGCCATTGCCTTCTCCAATGCATGAAAGTGAAAAGTGAAAGTGAAGTTGCTCACTTCCCTTCAAGTCATGTCCGACCCTCAGTGACCCCATGGACTGCAGCCTTCCAGGCTCCTCAGTCCATGGGATTTTTCAGGCAAGAGTACTGGAGTGGGGTGCCATTGCCTTCTCCATGATCATGGTTAATGATCCTTTTAATAGGCTATTGATTTTTTAAAAATTTTATTTTATTTTTAAACTTTACAATATTGTATTAGTTTTGCCAAACATCGAAATGAATCTGCCACAGGTATACCTGTGCTCCCCATCCTGAACCCTCCTCCCTCCTCCCTCCCCATACCCTCTGGGTCGACAGTATACTAACGCATATATATGGAATTTAGAAAGATGGTAACAATAACCCTGTGTACGAGACAGAAATAGGCTGTTGATTTTGATTTGCTGATATTTTATTGAGAATATTTACATCTATATTCATCAGGGATATTGATCTGTAATTTGTATCCCTATATGGCTTTGATATCACAGTAAGGCTGGCCTCAAAAAGTGAGTTTGGAACTGTTCCTTCCTTCACAATTTTTTGAAAGAGTTTAAAAAGGACTGGTATTAATTCTTTAAATATTTGGTAGAATTTGCCAATGAACAATCAGGTCCCAGGCTCCTCTATGTTCAGAAGTTTCCTTATTCACATCCAGCCTGTTCAGACTTTCTACTTCTTCATGATTCAGTAGCTTATTTGGAGCTTATGTGTTTCTATGGATTTATATATTTCTTCTAGGTTACCCACTTTGATAGTGTATAAATTGTTCATAGTACAGTTGACCCTTGAACAGCATAGGTTTGAACTGTATGGGTCCACTTGTATGTTATTATTTTTCAATGGTAAATACTATAATACTACATGGTCTTCATTTGTTTCAATCCACAGATGCAGAGAAACCTTGGACAGGGAAAGCTGACTCTAAGTTAGTTATAGGTGTATTAACCCCCACATTGTTCAAGGGCCAACTGTAGTCTCTTCTGATCCTTTGTATTTCTGTGGTATCAGCAGTGATATCTCTTTCCTTTTTGATTAAAATTTAGGTCCTCTTTCTTTTCCTGCATTGGTGTAGCTAAAATCTGGATTTTTGGTAGGTAACAGAGTTTTGTGCTTTTTTTATGGGGGGGGGGGTGGTCAATGGTTGTTCAATTAGTTGTGATTTTGCTGTTTTTTTTTTTTTTTTTTTTTAAGAAGGAATGAGTTCATGTCCTACTACTCCACCATGTGCTGGCCCTGTTTTTTCATATTATTTATAAATGTTTTTATATTTAAAGTTGTCATTTAAACAGTATTAGTTGAATCTTGCTTTTGTCCAATGTAAAAATATCTGTGTTTAATCCATTTATATTTATGTACAAATTGACATGATTGATTTCAGCTCTGTAATTTTGCTATTTGTTTCTTATTTGTCATATCAGTGTTTTTCCTTTGTTACCAAAAAGGAAAAGGAGTACATCAAGGCTGTATATTGTCATCGTGCTTATTTAACTTATATGCAGAATACATCATGAGAAATGCTGGGCTGGATGAAGCACAAGCTGGAATCAAGATTGCCGGGAGAAATATCAATAACCTCAGATATGCTGATGACACCACCCTTATGGCAAAAAGTGAAGAAGAACTAAAGAGCCTCTGGATGAAAGTGAAAGAGGAGAGTGAAAAAGTTGGCTTAAAGCTCATCATTCAGAAAACTAAGATCATGGCATCCGGTCCCATCACTTCATGGCAAATAGATGGAGAAACAATGGAAACAGTGGCTGACTTTTTTTGGGCTCCAAAATCACTGCAGATGGTGACTGCAGCCATGCAATTAAAAGACACTTACTCCTTGGCAGGAAAGTTATGACCAACCTAGACAGCATATTAAAAAGCAGGGACATTACTTTGTCAACAAAGGTCCATCTAGTCAAAACTATGGTTTTTCCAGTAGTCATGTATGGATATGAGAGTTGGACTATAAAGAAAGCTGAGTGCTCTAGAATTGATGCTTTTGAACTGTGATGTTGAAGAAGACTCTTGAGAGTCCCTTGGACTGCAAGGAGATCCAAGCAGTCCAAACATAAAGGAGATAAGTCCTGGGTATTCATTGGAAGGACTGATATTGAAGCTGAAACTCTAATAGTTTGGCCACCTGATGTGAAGAGCTGACTTATTGGAAAAGACCCTGATGCTGGGAAAGTTTGAGGGCAGGAGGAGAAGGGGACGACAGAGGATGAGATGGTTGGGTGGCACCACTGACTCAGTGGACATGAGTTTGAGTAAACTCTGTGAGTTGGTGATAGACAGGGAAACCTGGTGTATTGTGGTTCATGGGGTCGTAAAAAGTCAGACACAACTGAGCAACTGGACTGAACTGAACTCTACTCTTGTTTTATTTTGTGTTAGTCTACCATTTTTATATTATTCCATTGTATTTTCTATATTGTCTTTATAGTATAATTATTAACATTATTTTCAGTTTTTGTATTTGGGATTACAATGTGCACTCTTACCACAATCTATTTAGCATAAAATTATAACACTTTGCACTGCATTTTCCAGACTTTACAAATATAAGATTCTTAAAATAGTATAACTGCATTATCACTCTCTATTCTTTGTGTTAAGGTTATCATAATTTTAATTCTATAAATGATATAAAATCCACTTTGTAATAATATCACATTTTTCATTTAAAAGCCACTTGTTTCATAAGTTAATTAGTATGTCATTCATAGGGAACAGGAATACAAGTCATGCTGAACTTCTCATCAGAAACAATGGAGGCTAGAATACAGTGCAAGGGTATCATTAAAGCAAAGAAAGGTGAAAAATAAACTGTCAACTTGGAATTTAACACTCCTTGAAAATATCCTTTGAAAATAAGGATGAAACAGAGACATTTTATCAATAAATAAAATCTAAGAGAATTTGGTGTCTGCATATTTATGTTAGCAGAAATCCTAAAGATTTTTCAAGTTGAAAATAATCATTTGATGTCTAAATCAGACAAACAGAGAAACGAGTGGTAGATAAAACAACATTGTAGCTGATAAATATATAATACAAATTATGTCTTTTCTTAATTGTCTTAACAAGCAAATGAGAGAATGAAGACATTTTAAATAAAAATATAGCTACAAAGGAAACAAAAACTACCTAACACCATACACAAACATAAACATGAGCAAGAAACCAAGAAAACTTGTAGAATATGGGAGTATATTTTCATAATACTCTGTAAAATGCCCCAACAGGACATACAAAGCAATAATCAGAAAACAGTGGATTGAATTCTATTATAGTAACAATTTCTTTTTATCAAAAGGCACCATTGGCAGAGTGCAAAGGAAAGTCACACAGTGGGAGAAAAATATAAGTAACAAACGTGCATTTATGGAACATGTGAAAACTCCTAAAACTCAGTAAGAAAAATTCAATCAGCCTAATAAGTAACATGGATAAAAGACCTGACTAAGCATTTTTAAAAGGATGCTTCAGTTCAGTTCAGTTCAGTCACTCAATCGTGTCCGACCCTGCGACCCCATGAATCGCAGCACGCCAGGCCTCCCTATCCATCACCAACTCCCGGAGTTCACCCAGACTCATGTCCATCGAGTCAGTGATGCCATCCAGCCATCTCATCCTCTGTCGTCCCCTTCTCTTCCTGCCCTCAGTCTTTCCCAGCATCAGGGTCTTTTCAAATGAGTCAGCTCTTCATATCAGGTGGCCAAAATACTGGAGTTTCAGCTTTAACACCAGCCATTCCAATGAACACCCAGGACCGATTTCCCTTAGGATGGACTGGTCTGATCTTCCTGCAGTCCATGGACTCTCAAGAATCTTCTCCAACACCACAGTTCAAAAGCATCAATTCTTTGGCACTCAGCCCTCTTTATAGTGCAACTCTCATATCCATACATGACTACTGGAAAAACCATAGCCTTGACTAGACGGATCTTTGTTGGAAAAGTAATGTCTCTGCTTTTTAATATGCTGTCTAGGTTGGTCATAACTTTCCTTCCAAGGAGTAGGCGTCTTTTAATTTCATGGCTGCAATCACCATCTGCAGTGATTTTGGAGCCCCCAAAAATAAAGTCAGCCACTATTTCCATTGTTTCCCTGTCTATTTGCCATGAAGTGATGGGACCAGATGCCATGATCTTAGTTTTCTGAATATTGAGCTTTAAGCCAAATTTTTCACTCTTTTTTTTCACCTTTATCAAGGGGCTCTTTAGTCCCTCTTCACTTTCTACCATAAGGGTGGTGTCATCTGCATATCTGAGGTTATTGATATTTCTCCCAGCAATCTTGATTCCAGCTTGTGCTTCATTCAGCCCAGCATTTCTCATGATGTACTCTGCATATAAGTTAAATAAGCAGGGTGACAATATATAGCCTTGACATACTCCTTTCCCTGTTTGGAACCAGTCTGTTGTTCCATGTCCAGTTCTAACTGTTGCTTCCTGACCTGCATACATATTTCTTAGGAGGCAGGTCAGGTGGTCTGGTATTCCCATCTCTTTCAGAATTTCCCACAGTTTATTGTGATCCACACAGTCAAAGGCTTTGGCATAGTCAATAAAGCAGAAATAGATGTTTTTCTGGAACTCTACTTTTTCAATGATTCAGCGAATGTTGGCAATTTGATCTCTGGTTCCTCTGTCTTTTCTAAAACCTACTTTTTCGATGATTCAGCAAATGTTGGCAATTTATCTCTGGTTCCTCTGCCTTTTCCCAAACCTTTCTGTGAACATCTGGAAGTTCGCAGTTCACGTATTGCTGAAGCCTGGCTTGGAGACTTTTGAGCATTACTTTACTAGTGTGTAAGATGAGTGCAATTGTTCAGTTCTTTGAGCAATATTTGGAATTGCCTTTCGTTGGGATTGGAATGAAAACTGACCTTTTCCAGTCTTGTGGCCACTGCTAAGTTTTCCAAATTTGTTGACATATTGAGTGCACCACATTCACAGCATCATCTTTCAGGATTTGAAATAGCTCAACTGGAATTCCATCACCTCCACTAGCTTTGTTCATAGTGATACTTCCTAAGGGCCACTTGACTTCACATTCCAGGATGTCTGGCTCTAAGTGAGTGATCACACCATCGTGATTATCTGGGTCATGGAGATCTTTTTGTATAGTTCTTCTGTGCATTCTTGCCACCTCTTCTTAATATCTTCTGCTTCTGTTAGGTCCATACAATTTCTGTCCTTTATTGAGCCCATCTTTGCATGAAAATTTCCCTTGGTAACTATAATTTTCTTGAAGAGATCTCTAATCTTTTCTATTCTTGTTTCCCTTTATTTCTTTGCATTGGTTGATGAGGAAGGCTTTCTTATCTCTCCTTGCTATTCTTTCAAACTCTGCATTCAAATGGGTATATCTTTCCTTTTCTCCTTTGCTTTTCACTTCTCTTCTTTTCACAACTATTATGTAAGGCCTCCTCAGACAGCCATTTTTCTTTTTTGCATTTATTTTTCTTGGGGATGGTCTTGATCCCTGCCTCCTGTACAATATCATGAACCTCTGCCAATAGTTCATCAGGCACTCTGTCTCTCAGATCTAGTCCCTTAAATCTATTTCTCACTTCCACTGTATAATCATAAGGGATTTGATTAGGTCATACCTGAATGGTCTAGTGATTTTCCCCCTTTCTTCAATTTCAGTCTGAATTTGGCAAGAAGGAGTTCATGATCTGAGCCACAGTCAGCTCCTGGTCTTGTTTTTGCTGACTGTATAGAGTTTCTCCATCTTTGGCTTCAAAGAATATTATCAATCTTATTTCAGTGTTGACCATGTGGTGATACCCATGTGTAGAGTCTTCTCTTGTGTTGTTGAAAGAGGGTGTTTGCTATGACCAATGCATTCTCTTGGCAAAACTCTCTTGGCCTTCGCCCTGCTTCATTCTGTACTCTAAGGCCAAATTTGTCTGTTACTCCAGGTGTTTCTTGACTTCCTACTTTTGCATTCCAGTCCCATATAATAAAAAGGACATCTTCTTGGTTGTTAGTTCTAAAAGGTCTTGTAGGTCTTCATAGAACCATTCAACTTCAGCTCCTTCAGTGTTACTGGTCCCTATGGCCCAGGAGCGGTGGCTGAATGACAGCACAGGAGCAGCCAAGAAAATCTACCCCAGGTCCAAGGTCAGGGGTGGCAGCGAAGACAAGCTACCCACGTCTAAGGTAGGGAGCAGCAGCTGCACTTTGCTGGAGCAGCTGTGAAGAGATATCCCACATCCAAGGTAAAAGAAACCCAAGTAAGATGGTAGGTGCTAAGAGAGGGCATCAGAGGGCAGACACACTGCAAACCACAAACACAGACAACTAACCAATCTGATCACACGGACCACAGCTTGTCTAACTCAATGAAACTAAGCAATGCCGTGTGGGGCCACCCAAGACGGACAGGTTATGGTGAAGAGGTCTGACAGAATGTGGTCCATGGGAGAAGGGAATGGCAAACTACTTCAGTATTCTTGCCTTGAGAACACCATGAACAGTATGAAAGGCAAAAAGATAGGTCACTGAAAGATGAACTCCCCAGGTCGGTAGGTGCCCAATATGCTACTGGAGATCAGTGGAGAAATAACTCCAGAAAGAATGAAAGGATGGAGCCAAGACAAAAACAACACCCAGTTGTGGATGTGACTGGTGATAGAAGCAAGGTCTGATACTATAGACAGCAATATTGCATAGGAGGCTGGAATGTTAGGTCCATGAATCAAGGCAGATTGGAAGTGGTCAAACAGGAGATGGCAAGAGTGAATGTTGACATTCTAGGAATCAGAGAACTAAAATGGACTGGAATGGGTGAATTTAACTCAGATGACCATTATATCTACTATTGTGGGTAGGAATCCCTTAGAAGAAATGGAGTAGCCATCATAGTCAACAAGAGTCTGAAATGCAGTACTTGGATGCAATCTCAAAAGTGACAGAATGATCTCTGTTCATTTCCAAGGCAAACCATTCAATATTACGGTAATCCATTCCATACATGACAAGTGGAAAAACCATAGCTTTGACTAGACAAGATCTTTGTCGGCAAAGTAATGTCTCTGCTTTTTTTTTTTCTTATAAATTTTAATTTTATTGGAATATAACTGATTTACAATGGTGTGTGTGTTTCAGGTGGACAGTAAAATGATTCAGTTACACATATGAATGTACAGTATTCATTCTTTTCTAGATTCTTTTTCACACAGGATGTTGGGAAAGGAAAAACATAATAAACCAAAGGAAAATAGTTGTCAAGAATTAATAAAATATTGGGGGGGGTGGTAGGATAAATCAGGAGCTTGGAATGTCTCTGCTTTTTAATATACTGCCTACATTGGTCATTGCTTTTCTTCCAAGGAGCAAGCATATTTTAATTCCATGGCTGCAGTTACCATTTGCAGTGATTTTGGAGCCAAAAACCACAAAGTCTTTTACTGTTTCCATTGTTTCCCCATCTATTTGCCATGAAGTAATGGGACCAGATGCCATGATCTTAATTTTTTGAATGTTGACTTTTAATTCAGCTTTTTCACTCTCCTCTTTCACTTTTATCAAGAGATTCTTTAGTTCTTCTTCGCTTTCTCTGGTATTATCTGCATATCTGAGGTTATTGGTATACCTCCCAGCAATCTCCCAGGGACTTCCCTGGTGGCTCAGATGGTAAAGCGTCTGTCTACAATGCGGGAGACCCAGGTTCAATCCCTGGGTTGGGAAGATCCTCTGGAGAAGGAAATGGCAATCCACTCCAGTACTATTGCCTGGAAAATCCCATGGACAGAGGAGCCTAGTAGGCTACAGTCCATGGGGTTGCAGAGAGTCGGACACGACTGGGTGACTTCACTCACCCATTCATTCCAGCAATCTTGATTCCAGCTTGTGCTTCATCCAGCCCCAAATTTTGCATGATGTACTCTGCATATAAGTTAAATAAGCAGGGTGACAATATACAGCCTTGATGTACACCTTTCCCAATTTGTATCCAATCTGTTGTTCCAGGGCTGGTTGTAACTGTTTCTTCTTTCCCTGCATACAGATTTCTCAGGAGGCAGATAAGGTGGTCTAGCATTCCCATCTCTTGAAGAATTTTCCACAGTTTGTTGTGAGCCACATCGTCAAAGGCTTTGGCGTATTCAGTAAAGCAGAAGTAAATGTTTTTCTGGAACTCTCTTGCCTTTTCAATGATCCATCAGATGTTGGCAATGTGATCTCTGTTCCTCTGCCTTTTCTAAATTTAGCCTGAACATCTGGAATTTCTTGGTTCACATACTGTTGAAGTCTAGCTTGGAGAGTATTCAGCATTACTTTGCTAGAGTGTGAGATGAGTGCAACTGTGCAGTAATTTGAACATTCTTTGCATTGACTTTCTTTGGGATTGGAATGAAAACTGACCTTTTCTAGTCCCGTGGCCACTGCTGAGTTTTCCAAATTTGTTAGCAGATTGAGTGCAGCACTTTAACAGCATCATATTTTAGGATTTGAAATAGTTCAGCTGGAATTCCATAACCTCCACTAGCTTTGTTTGTATTGATGCTTCCTAAGGCTTACTTAACTTTGCAGTCCAGGATGTCTGGCTCTAGGTGAGTGATCATGCCGTCATGGTTATCAGGTTCTGTATAGCTCTTATGTGTATTCTTGCCACCTCTTCTTAATATCTTCTGCTTCTATTAGATTCATACCATGACTTTCCTTTATTGTGCCCATCTTTGCAGGAAATGTTCCCGTGCTGTCTCTAATTTTCTTGAAGAGAGTTCCAGTCTTTCCCATTCTCAAAACTACAATGAGGTATCTATTACTCATATCAGTCAGAATGGCCATTATCAATAAGTCTACAAACACTAAAAGCTCGAGAGGGTATGGAGAAAAGGGAACCCTCTTACACTGTTATTGGGAATGCAAACTGGCACAGTCACTATGGAGAACAATATATAGGGTCCTTAAAAGTCTAAAAATAGAACTATCATCAGATCAGATCAGTCACTCAGTCGTGTCTGACTCTTTGCGACCCCATGAATCACAGCACGCCAGGCCTCCCTGTCCATCACCAACTCCCAGAGTTCACCCAGACTCACATCCATCGAGTCAGTGATGCCATCCAGCCATCTCATCCTCTGTCATCCCCTTCTCCTCCTTCCCCCAATCTGTCCCAGCATCAGAGTCTTTTCCAGTGAGTCAAATCTTCACATGAGGTGGCCAAAGTACTGGAGTTTCAGCTTTAGCATCATTCCTTCCAAAGAAATCCCAGGGCTGGTATCCTTCAGAATGGACTGGTTGGATCTCCTTGTAGTGCAAGGGACTCTCAAGAGTCTTCTCCAACACCACAGTTCAAAAGCATCAATTCTTTGGCGCTCAGCCTTCTTCACAGTCCAACTCTCACATCCATACATGACCACAGGAAAAACCATAGCCTTGACTAGATGAACCTTTGTTGGCAAAGTAATGTCTCTGCTTTTGAATATGATATCTAGGTTGGATCCATCAATCCCACTCTTGGGGCATATATTTGGAAATACACATAATTTGAAAGGAACATGCACCCCAATGTTCACTACAGCACTATTTACAATAGCCAGAAAATGGAATCAACCTAAATATCCATCAACAGAGGAATGGATAAGAGGATGTGGTATGTATATACAACAGAGTATTACTCAGGTATACAAAAGAACATAATTCATTTGCAGCAACATGTATGGATCCAGAGATTCTCACACTGAGTGAAGTTAAGTCAGATGTATTTGCTGGATATATACAAAATAAAAAAGGAAAGGAACAGAAGCAACTGAAGCAGTAGAGATGCAGTGAGGATGAATATACCTTAAACACTTAACTTAGCACAAATACATAGAGAAATATTGAGACTTAGATGTGATTATTTTATTACCTGTAATTCGTAAGTGTGACAAGTTGCTCTGATTATATATGAGATATTCAGTTCAGTTCAGTCACTCAATCATGTCCAACTCTTTGCAACCCCATGAATTGCAGCACGCCATATAGGTATACATCTACACAGATGTCTATAGATGATATCTATACATGTATATGTATGCTGCTGCTGCTGCTAAGTCACTTCAATCATGTCCAACTCTGTGCGACTCCATAGATGGCAGCCCACCAGGCTCCCCCGTCCCTGGGATTCTCCAGGCAAGAACACTGGAGTGGGATGCCATTTCCTTCTCCAGTGCATGAAAGTGAAAAATGAAAGTGAATTTGCTCAGTCGTGTCTGACTCCTAGCAACCCCATGGACTGCAGCCTACCAGGCTCCTCCATCCATGGGATTTTCCAGGCAAGAGTATTGGAGTGGGGTGCCATTGCCTTCTCCCATGTATATGTATATATGTATATATAGAGAGAGATATATACACACATATATATCTATATATATCTACATGTATATCTATATATATACATATATCTATATATATACATATATATCTATATATACACATATATATCTATAATATATACACATATATATCTATATATCTATACATGTATCTATACATGAGTAGACATAATTATGTAAGTATATATAACTATAGATAAAACTTTATCTATATATGTATAGCTACTGAAAGAAACAGAGACTGGCCATACATGTATGTACATATGTACATGTTTTGCATGTGTGTGTTTATATAAACATATATACATATATGAAATGAAAGCATATGTATGCACATATACAAACACATATTATGGTTACATATATAGATATTTCATTCCAATGTATTATTTTATTTTATTTTAAATTCATTTGAATTCACAGAATACTGACTTGACTTAGATATTTTAAAGGAAAATGATCAACATATGCAATCAGTCCCTCCCTTGGTGCCCAGTTTCAGTAACACTTTCCAAAGGAATTTACAAGAGAACTAATTCTTGTAGGTCAATATTGCTTGTTAAGATCTCTCACCCATTACGTTTCCATTTACCCATATACGAGCCTATGTATATGGATCAAAATATAGTATTCACTTTTAATGTTTCTGAATAAACAGATTTTTGCCTTTCCAATCACAGAGCTCTGGATTCTGAGACTTTTGAGTGGTCATTAATCAATACTGTTTTGTTCTCATCATTTCCTGAGGAAGAACCTGAAAATGTTCAGTTTTGTAGAGACTTATAATCTATAAAAACAGTTTCTGGTCTGTATTAGGCAACATTTGAAGCAATTGCTCTTTTAGAATCCTTTATCTGCTGCCCTGAAACCCCTAAGCAAGCTTTGGAACTCTGGGAGTACAGCAGTTGCTGAAATACACATAGTGTATGTGTGTATATATATATATGGCTTCTCTTGTGGCTCTGTCAGTAAAGAATCCTCCTGTAATGTAGGAGACCCAGGTTCTATTCCTGGGTCAGGAAGATCCCCTGGAGAAGGAAATGACAACCCACCCCAGTATTCTTGCCTGGAAAATCCCATGGACAGAGGATCCTGGAAGGCGACAGTCCATGGGGTCGCAAGAGCCTGACAAGATGCAGTGACTAAACCACTGTGTGTGTGTGTGTGTGTGCATGCGCGTGCACACTGTGCATTATCATTTATGTGTTTTCTTTTTTAGCTGTCATAAAACATTTTTCCCAAAACAGATTTTGGCACAAAATATTGTTGTATGGACTGTATATAGAGTTACACCCTGCTGCATAAACCTTATACAAATCAGTGGAATTGAACTTAGAGAGATTATTAAAAATAATAGGTTATCTATTTAGAGTCTAAAGACAAGAATCTAAATGTTTGATTATGTGCTGCAGAGGTTGATTTATCATTTCCAGATATTGGAAAAGATTTTACGTATTATTTAAAGCAGCAAAATAGTTTTGTACATTTTATTTTATATTCCTTTTTTTACTAAGCAAAGAGCACATATACTATCATCTCTCAGGTATAGATACCATGTTTTATTTAAGATGTACAATCCTGTATTGTACCTAAAGATATGTTCAGTGTTGATTTTTATCATAAAATGGGGGAAGATGTGAAGTTAGTGGTATTATTCTGATATTCTCTCAGGGAGAGTTTACTACTTGCTCATGGCTCAACTTCTGTTGTTAGTTTGGGTTTATCAGAACCAGAAAACATTATCTCTTGGCTTTGAATTTATATTTTAGAAGAGTAGTCTATAGCAAAAGCAAACAATACTATAAAGCTACTAGATCACATTCTTGCTATATTCTATTTCACAACATAGAGAATATAATGATTGTAAAAATAATAAACAGAACTACTATTCTGTTTACAATAATGTTCTAATAACAGATAATGCTCTTCTTATAACAGATAATGTTATCAGAAGTTACACAGTTGAGTAACTAGCATTTTTTATGAGCATATTTACCTCTCCACAATTGTATTATATATATATTGGGAAAAGTGATTTAATATTCAAAGTCATTGAGTAGCAATTTCTTAGAAATCTGCTCATTTATGGACTGTTTAAGAAATTGATATGAAATATTTAAGTCTTGCATAGGGAATCTATAAAGTGTGAATAGAGAATTCAAGGTTAATGAATGTTCATTTTGAAAGTAAAGCTCTTACAGTACTCATGCACCAAGTACTCATACTGTTGATGGTGCATTGAGTTTATCCTCTAATTCATTTGTTGTTGATGAAAGTAGACTAACATTACTCCTTAAGATGATAATAATACAAGAGAATGGCTATCCACTCCAGTATTCTTGCCTGGAGAACTCTATGGACAGATGAGTCTGGTGGGCTACAGTCCATCGGGTCGCAAAGAGCTGGACATGACTGAGTGACTTTCATTTCATTTCCATAGGATATAAATAGATATACCCTGGATTACAAAATTACATACATGTAAGTAGGATATGTGGTTCATCTAATGTGTAGTCCTAATTCTGGTACGGACACTACAAATAGAAAGCTAATGAACTGGACTTTTTTCCTATGACTAAATGCACTTAGGTTGACTGACCATCACAATTAAAAATAACAATTAAGGTTTCCATAATACTTAGACATTTACAAAGCACTTTAATATATTTTTCATCTTATTCTGTTCTCACAGTAACTCTATTGATGTATGGTACTAATATTCCCATTTTATAGGCAATTTTATGAACTGCAATGTTTGTATCCCCTCAAATTTATATGCTGAATCCCTAACACCAAGTGTGTGCTGATATTTGCAGGTGGGATCTTGGGAAGGTAATGAGATTTAATGAGGTCATGAGGGGAGAGCCCTCATGATAGGATTAGTCCCTTTACAAGAAAAAGAACACAAGGTTCAAGAGGGAGGGAACATGTATGCCTATGGATGATTCATGTTGATGTTTGACAGAAAACAACAAAATTCTGTAAAGCAATTATCTTTCAATTAAAAAATAAATCAATTTTTAAAAATAAAGGAAAAAAAAGAAGACAAGGTGATCTCTTTCTCTGTCCATTCACAGTCACTAAGGACAGGCCAGGTGAGCACACAGAGAGAAGGTGGCTGTCTAAAAGCCAGAATATAGGAGGCCACCAGACACTGAATCTTTGGATATCTTGATTTTTTGTCTGTTGTTTAAGGCACTCAGCCTATGGTATTTTAACAGAGCAGCCCACACTCTCATAAATACCAATGTCCAAAACAGAATATTAATAAAAATGTTAATAGTTTATTAAAGCTGCATAATTCTATGTAATAGAGCCAAGATATATAGAACAGAATTGATAGTCTTGGTAAATGGGTAAATCTTTGTATTTATGAATTAATTTTTGACCAAGGTAATAAAATGAAGACATAATAGTGTTTTCAACTAATGATGCTGGGACAACTGGCTAGCCATGTTCAGAAAAATGAAGCTGGATATTTATCTCCCACCATATTCAAATTATATCTCACAGTGGATCAAAAATGTAAATATGAGGGACAAAAATATAAAATGCTTAGGAAAAACATATATGAGTAAGTCTTCATGATCTTGGATAAGGCAATGCTTTTTAAAATGTAACACTTAAAGTGCAAGGAATACATACAAAAATTGATTGAACATCATCAAAATTAAAATAACAGCTGTTCTTCAAAAGAACTATCAAGGAAGTGAAAAGGCAACTCACAGAATGGGAAATAATATTTTCAGATTTATCAGATAAAAATATTTTATGTGATAAGCATATATTATCCAGAATATATATAGAACTTGCACAATTCAACAGTAAAAAGAATAAAAACATATTAAAAATGGGCAATGTATTTGAATAAACATTCCCATAAACAAGATATACAAATAGATATTAAGCACAGGAAAAGATGATCAACATCAAGAGATATCATGTTCAAGCTCAGTCAGTCAGTTGTGTTCGACTCTTTGTGACCCCATGAACTGAAGCTCACCGGGTTCCTCTATTCATGGAATTTCCCAGGCAAGAATACTGGAGTGGGTTGCCTTTCCAGGGGATCTTCCTCACCCAGGGATCTAACGCTTGTCTCCTGCCTTGGCAGGCAGAATCTCTGAGTCACCAGGGAAGCCCATCATTAGATATAAGGATAATACAAACCCAAATCTCAATGAGGAACCACTTCACACCTATTAGCATGGTTATAATAAAGAAAAAAGGGAAAATAGGAAATAATTGTTGGAGGGGATGTGGGAAAAATAGAATTCTAATACATTGCTGATGAGAAGGAAAACAATTTGTTGGTTACATGTGGCAGTGCTTCACTGTATAAATATATAATACATACATACTGTATGATTCCATTAATACAAACTGCCCAGAATAGGGAAATCCATATATACAGCACATACATTCATGGTTGCTAGGGGCTCAGGAGAGTGGGAAATGGAAATCGACTGTTTGTGAATATGAACTTTCATTTTGGGGAGATGAAAATATCCTGTAATGAGGAATGATTGATGCACAACTTTGCGAATACACTAAAATCTGCTGAACTGCACCATTTAAAAGAGTGAGTTTTATGGTATGTGAACTTAACCTCAATACAACTGTTAAAAATAAACTATAAGCACATGTAGGGATAATGGCAACTGACACTTGCCCCTTGTGACAGAGAGAACAATACTTGCTGCCTCTTTATTATTAACCAAGTGTGCTTGAAGTCCATTAGTGTTTTGATTACAATTCACACACACACACAAATGCATACAGCCCACACTTTTTTTGTGTTTGTTTTGGACATCATTAAGTCCAATCTTATAATACTGAAACAGCAGAAGACCACAGCTCACAATGGCATTCTTTCACATCAACGGATATATCAGTGCTTCATAATTAAAAGCAGGCTTAAACTATGAAAATTGAAACAGCTCATATGATATGACCTACGCATCTGTCTAGAAGAATATCTATTTTTCCTTATATTATATTCCCCTACAAAGTCTCCACTTTGTAGGGGAATATGATAGTTATAAGTCTCAGGGTCAATAATAGGAGATGTGTGACGTGGTTTACATCACTGGGTTTTCCATGCTAGCCTTACTGTAACACTGGAGCCTGAGGTGTTTTGTTGATAATGAAAACAAGTAGGCTATCAATTGATTTTATTTCCATATGAATAAAACGTGGAGTCTGAAGGGATCTTGCTTTGGGGATGGTGACTGTGACTGACATATCATCTATTTCAACAAGTCAGTTACTGACACAGAACTTCCAGGAGTTTCATTCATTTGGGGAAAAAGGACAGGGGAAGAAGACTGACTAAAGCTGGGCTTCTGGAGTGGCTCCATGGTAAAAAAAAAAAAAAAAAAAAAATTTCACCTACCAATGCAGGTAGACACAGGAGATGCAGGTTCAATCCCTGAGTCAGGGAAGATGCCCTGGAGGAGGAAATGGCAACCCACTCCAGTACTCTTGCCTGGGAAATCCCATGGACAATGGAGCCTGGAGGGCTACAGTACACAGGGTTGCAGAGTCGGACATGACTAAGCACACATGAATAGCTGTTACACCAGAAAAGAAAGGGGCACAGAAGCGAGAACTTGATTAACAGAGTATAATCATAGGTTTGGATTTTGTTTATCATTTCAGCAGTGCTTCCCTCTTATGGCCCATTAGCATTCCCTTGAACAAAAAAAATAGTTTGATTATTTAACATCTCCCAAGAAATTCTGGTTAAAGATCACCAATTTAAGATAGCACTTCTCAACAAAAAGTGCCTGCCCCAATCATAGGACATTTGGCAATGCCTGGAGACTTTCTGGTTATCATACCTGGGGGGAAGGTACTACTGGCATTTAGTGGTAGAATCCAGGCAATGCTGTCTAACAGCCTACAATACACAGGACAGCCCTCTACAAAAACAGATTATCTTGGCCAAAACATTAACATTCGCAAAGTTAAAAATCCTGATTTAAGGATAAAACTCACCTATTAATTATGAGTAAGAAGACACCACCCTTATGGCAGAAAGTGAAGAGGAACTAAAAAGCCTCTTGATGAAAGTGAAAGAGGAGAGTGAAAATGTTGGCTTAAAGCTCAACATTCAGAAAACAAAGACCATGGCATCTGGAACCATCACTTCATGGGAAATAGATGGGGAAACAGTGGAAACAGTGTCACACTTTATTTTTTGGGTTCCAAAATCACTGCAGATAGTGACTGCAGCCATGAAATTAAAAGACACTTACTCCTTGGAAAGAGAGTTATGACCAACCTAGATAGCATATTCAAAAGCAGAGACATTACTTTGCCAACAAAGGTCTGTCTAGTCAAGGCTATGGTTTTTCCAGTGGTCATGTATAGATGTGAGAGTTGGACTGTGAAGAAAGCTGAGCACCGAAGAATTGATGCTTTTGAACTGTGGTGTTGGAGAAGACTCTTGAGAGTCCCTTGGACTGCAAGGAGATCCAACCAGTCCATTCTAAAGGAGATCAGCTCTGGGTGTTCTTTGGAAGGAATGATGCTAAAGCTGCTACCTCAGGCAAAGAGTTGACTCATTGGAAAAGACTCTGATGCTCGGAGGGATTGGGGGAAGGAGGAGAAGGGGATGACAGAGGATAAGATGGCTGGATGGCATCACTGACTCAATGGACATGAATCTGAGTGAACTCCGGGAGTTGGTGATAGACAGGGAGGCCTGGCGTGCTGCGATTCATGGGGTCGTATAGAGTTGGGCACGACTGAGTGACTGAACTGAACTGAACTTAACTGACAGACAGACAGGATATCCCTGGTGGTACTGTGGATAGAAATCTGCCTGTCAATGCAGGGGACAGAGGTTCAATCTCTGATCTGGGAAGATTCCACATGCTGCAGAGCAACTAAGCCCATGCCCTGGAGCCAGCAAGCCACAATTACTAAAGCCCATCCACGTTCCTAGAACCTGTGCTCCGCAACAAATCACCACAATGAGAGGGCCACACACTGCAACCAGAGTAGCCCATGCACAGCAACAAAAACCCCAGGGCAACCAAAAAAAAAAAAAAAAAACACAGAAATATTGGTATTATTTAGTATTCTTGCCATCTTTTCATTGATCTTTTTTCTCTTGTTCCAGAGCCAGGGCACAACAAACATAGTGATGCACTAATTATAGTGAAAGTGTTAGCCACTCAGTTGTGTCAAACTCCTTGTGATCCCATGGATTATAGCTCAACCAGCTTCCTCTGTCCATGAGATTCTCCAGGCAAGAATGCTGGAACAGGTTGCCATTTCCTTCTCCAGGACATCTTTCCCACCCTGGGATCAAACCTGGGTCTCCTGTGTTGCAGGCAGACTCTTTACCAACTGAGCCACCATGGAAGCTATACTAATTAGAACTACTTTTAGAGCCTGTTGAAAACATTGAATCAATATAATTCACAATATGAGAATTTAGCTTTCTCTTCTTCATTTGGTCCAGTCTGACATTTTTACCATCTTTAAATAAATGTTTCCATTTAATGCATGGCTACTGTTGCTGATCCACACCCACTGCTAAAAAGCTAGCTTGGTTCTGTTCAGTTAAACCAGGAAAAATTTTCTGTACATTTTCTGAATAACTATACCACTTTTGAACATAATACTTTGTGCACAGGACACCCACATGTAATATGATTATTGTAATTAGTAATAAATTGTATAGTACTTCATATTTTTCAAGGGTTTTGCAGTATCTCCTCACAGTAATTCCATTTGCTGAATCACTATTATCATCCCCATTTCACAGATGAGAAAATAACAGTACAGAGAGGCTAAATATCTTGTTTGAGGGTCACAGATTGGTTCAAACTAGGGCTTGGACTGAGGTTTTTATTTAAAACAGCAAGTTAATTCAAGCCTGCCAGCCTTTGTCAGTCCTTGTTTCAAAGAGATTTTTCAAATACGAAAGTCAGAGAAGCTGTATTGTCTATGAGTGGAAAGTTTCCAGGATTAATTTGTGTGTGTGTGTTATTTAAAATTTTATAATTTTAAGTGTGTTACTTCAGTTTGAATTACCTTAATGTGGAACAGTAATTAAGTCATAAATACACTGTTCAGTGGCACTGCTTTTATACTGAACTAGATTTGGATGAAGTAAAAATTAAGAATATGAAAAAAGAGCTATAATTTATGAATGTGAGAAATTGTTTAGCTACATGTCTCACATCGAAGATAAACAGCTAAGAGAAACTTTAAATTGCTTTCAATCTGTGTCCAGCCAGCTCAGTTTCTTTGTCTGATACTAATAAGATCAATGTAACACCATCAATCCCCAAATGGGTCAATTAGATATGCCATGTCCATGGACAAAATCTGCACACAGAACTCAGAACAGCTGTCTTTTCAAATAGGCTTATTGTTCACACACAGCTGTCAGCAAGCAAGATAATATGTCCTACTTAGTGCCACTCAGACCCACAGAATGGAGATAATTCTTTCTTACTGATTGTTATTTCAGAAATGTCAACTGGTCATAGCAAGGACAGAAAATACCTATGCATAAACCCATCATAAAAATATAATCCTAAAATGTGAATAATAAATGTTGATATTAGAGTAATAAAGGGTGATATGTGAGGCTTGTTTGCTATGTGCATTGATCCCTATTCATCTGAGGAATCAGAATGAGTTTTCAAAAGCAATTAAAGAACAAAGGAACCTGAGCTTAGACTTAGGAGACATATATACCAGGTCAATGACTTATTGAATTGATTATAACTGACGAGTCGATCAATACGTTCTTTTCAGATTATGACTATTACATAAAATGTTATGTATAGCTGTATTTTAAAAATGCATTAACACTAAGAAGAACTTTAGTAAAAATAGCATAATATAAACATAAGAACTTATTGGATAAGGAAAAATAGTAATTACAAACAAAAAAGCAGAAAGTCTGGAGACAAAATCATAGTAAAATGCCACTGAACATCAAGAGTTCATTGTAACTGCCACAGTGTTAGTAGAAAACTAAATTTTACTATTTCCCTTGAGCCAAAGAAATGTTTTATTCTAGGTATTTGGGTAACTTTCTTTTCACTTTCTTCATCTACTTTTAAAATTGTTACCAAGAAATTGTAGGAAGAATCTGGGGGAGGGGGGATTGCAGTGAAAGAAAATTAAAATCATTTTCATAAAATTTGATGGAGATGTTGTTTTAAATTAATTACAAGATAAGTAATAATTCCAGACAGCATAAGGGTGGTACAGAGTTTCTGTCCAAGAGAAGACCCAAACAAAACTAATATTTGGCTAGAACAGCATAGTCTCTGGAAGTGAACAGAGTTGATATATAATCCAGATTCCATTACTTTCCAGTCATGAGATTTCAGGCAAGCTCATTACAAAAACCTTCTGTTTTCTTCCTTATACAGTGAAGATAATAAGAACTTCTTTATAAAGTTGTGATGAGGATTTAATGAAAATACATATTAAAATTTTAACCTTATGCCTAATGGTTGCTTAATGTTAATGTTAGCATTAATTAGCACTGATATTGGATTAATATTTGCTTTGGTGTTAGTACTGATACTGGTATTAATTTTATCATTAGCATTACTATTTTTTGCATGAGTTGTGTGATACATGAAATGAGGACATTTTATTTATTTTGAGCATTGTGTAGAATTCCCTGTTGGTTCTCATTATTCATCTATTTTGTACACAGTAGTATATATATATGTTAATCCCAATCTCCCAATCCATCCAACCTCCCACATTCCCCCTTGATGTCCATAAATTTGTTCTGTACATCTGTGTCTATATTTCTGCTTTGAAAATAAGTCCATCTGTATCATTTTTCTAGATTCTATATATAAGTGAAATTAAATGATCTATGTTTTTGTCTTTCTGATCCACTTCACTATGTATATTACTGTTAATATTAGTACTAATACTATTTCTCCTTTCCTTACTTATAATCAGTGTTTCCAACTTGGGTGGGATTAGACAATAAGTTGGACATTTAGTCCAAATGTCTCATAGCACAAAAATCCCCTCTAAAATAACATTAGCAGATGGTATTTTGAAACAAAATATTGAATTTTATAATAATCCTTGTCAGATTTTATTTTGTTGATTTTCTTTTATGGTAGGGCACTATTTCTCTAAAATCCAGAAATAATTAAACATGGCATTTAACAAAAAGGAAAAATGAAAATGCAGTTGACATACAGAAATGAAAATCACCAGTTCTGATGTAAACCTATTACTAACACTGAAAAAAAAAATGAATAAACTAAATTTTATACAATTATTTGTCTTTAAACCAATGATTAATCTTAAGCTTTTCATCTCAAATGGTCTTAAAATTATGATCTCTTTTAAAAATGTTTCACTATTACATTGCTTGTGCTGCATTATATCATTTTTTGAAGGTTAAAGATGGGAACACGTGTATACCTGCGGCGGATTCATGATAATATATGGCAAAACCAATACAATATTGTACAGTTAAAAAATAAAATTAAAAAAATTAAAAAAGGACATTCTTTGCTAATGTTCACAAAATGGCCTTTTCTCCTTCTCTCTCTCACACTTTATCAAATATGCAGACTTCTCTAAATGCAAAACAACTTGCTGAAGATTTCATATTAACATGAACTCTTATTTATTGATATTTTCTCTGCTAAGTATTGTGTTATTACTGTAAAGTTTTATATGTGAGATTTTATGGACTGAATATTTTCCCCCAAAATTCCAGGTTGAAACTCAACCCCAGTGGGATGGTATTTGGAAGTGTGGTCTTTGATAGGTAATCAGGGGCTAGATTAGGTCATTATGGGAGGCCTCTCATGAGAGATTATCTTTTATAAGAGGAGAAGGAAACAGGAGAGCTCTCTTTCTCTGCCATGTGAGGATACTGCAAGAGGGTGGCCATCTGCAAACTGGAAAGAGGCCCTTACCAAGAACTCAAATCCGCTGGTGTTTAGATCTTGAACTTCCCAGCCTCCAGAACTGTGAGAAATAGATGTCTCATTTTTAATCTACCCACTTTATGGTATTTCATAACAGCAAGCCAATCTGACTAAGAAATTAATACTATGAAAGGGGTGCTGTTGTAATAAACACCTAAAAGTATAGAAGCTGCTTTGGAACTAGATAACAGGTAAAAGCTAAAAGTGTTTGGAGGTGCCCTCTGGAAAAACCTTACATTTCAAGGAAAGACCATCTGTGTTAAATAGTAGCAAAAAAAATTTAGCTCGATTATGTGTGTGTCTTAGTATTTTGTGCAAGGTGGAACTAGAAGCAATGAAATTGGATATTTAGCTAAGATTTCAAAAAAAAAAAAAAAAAAACAAAAACAAAGGTTGATGGAGCAACTTGGTTCTTCCAGACTGCTTACAGTAAAGAACAAAAAGAGAAAAATGAAAGGAAAACAAAAATTTTAAACATAAAGAAACCAAAACTTAAAGACTTGGAAAATCTTGCCAAAAATTGAGAAAGCATTCTTCTGGAGAGAAGACTAACCGAAAGTGGGGGAGAGTAACAATTTGATAAGTAGATTAGTATGAGTGTGAACCAGAATAGAACCTAACCAAGCCAAAAGACTGGAAACACTGCCAGTCTGAACTGAATGATATAGAGATAGGATGGAATGAAGGAATACTGCCAGACTTCTTACATTCAACAGGAAAATAAAGCTATCCATCTGTGCACTTGTGCTATTCTTCAAGAAAAGAGAATGGCCCCAAAGGTGGCAAGTAAACTATTATCAACACTATCTCGTTAGTGTCAGCAGACCAGAGATTATCCAACCAAAGCCAAATATGCATTGCCAGCTAGGGCTCTGACAGTGACAGTGCCACCCCAATGGATCAGGGAGGCAGAGCATCTGGTCAGAGGATTATTCTTGAGGCTTAAGATCTCACTGAATTTGACTTCTCAGCTGTTGGGATTTGCCTAGGACCCATCACTTCTTCCTTAAATCTCTCTTTTGGAATGGAAATCTTTAGTCTATGCCCCACCATTGTATTTCTTTTTTCCTTCTTTTTTTAACTATAAATTTATTTATTTTAATTGGAGGCTAATTACTTTACAATATTATATTGGTTTTGCCATACATTGACATGAATCCACCACGGGTGTACATGTGTTCCCCATCCTGAACCCCCCTTCCACCTCCCTCCCCATCCCATCCCTCTGGGTCATCCCAGTGCACCAGCCCCGAGCATACTGTATCATGCATCGAACCTGGACTAGTGATTCATTTCACATGTGATATTATACATGTTTCAATGCCATTCTCCCAAATCATTCCACCTTCACCCTCTCCCAGAGTCCAAAAGACTGTTCTATATATCTGTGTCTCTTTGCTGTTTTGCATACAGGGTTATCATTTCCATCTTTCTAAATTCCATATATATGTGTTAGTATACTGTATTGGTGTTTTTCTTTCTGGCTTACTTCATTCTGTATAATAGGCTCCAGTTTCATTCCTGTCATTAGAACTGATTCAAATGCATTCTTTTTCATGTCTGAGTAATATTCCATTGTGTATATGTAACACAGCTTTCTTATCCATTGATCTGCTGATGGACATCTAGGTTGCTTCCATGTTCTGGCTATTATAAACAGTGCTGCAACGAACATTGGGGTACAAGTGTCTCTTTCAATTCTGGTTTCCTCTGTGTGTATGCACAGCAGTCAGATTGTTGGGGCATATGGCAGATCTATTTCCAGTTTTTTAAGGAATCTCCACACTGTTCTCCATAGTGGCTGTACTAGTTTGCATTCCCACCAACAGTGTAAGAGGGTTCCCTTTTCTCCACACCCTCTCCAACATTTATTGCTTGTAGACTTTTGGATAGCAGCCATTCTGACTGGTGTAAAATGGTACCTCATTGTGGTTTTGATTTGCATTTCTCTGATAATGAGTGATGTTGAGCATCTTTTCATGTGTTTGTTAGCCATCTGTATGTCTTCTTTGGAGAAATGTCTGTTTAGTTCCTTGGCCCATTTTTTGATTGGGTCATTTACTTTTCTGGAATTGAGCTTCAGGAGTTGCTTGTATATTTTTGAGATTAATTCTTTGTCCTTGCTTCATTTGCTATTACTTTCTCCCATTCTGAAGGCTGTCTTGGCACCTTGCTTATAGTTTCCTTTGTTGTGCAAAAGCTTTTAAGTTTAATTAGGTCCCATTTGTTTATTTTTGCTTTTATTTCCAATATTCTGGGAGGTGGGTCATAGAGGATCCTGCTGTGATTTATGTCAGAGAGTGTTTTGCCTATGTTTTCCTCTAGGAGTTTCATAGTTTCTGGTCTTACATTTAGATCTTCAATCCATTCCCAGTTTATTTTTGTGTATGGTGTTAGAAAATGTTCTAGTTTCATTCTTTTACAAGTGGTTGACCAGTTTTCACAGCACCACTTGTTAAAGAGATTGTCTTTTCTCCATTGTATATTCTTGCCTCCATTGTCGAAGATAAGGTGTTCTGAGGTGCATGGATTTATCTCTGGGCTTTCTATTTTGTTCCATTGATCTATATTTCTGTCTTTGTGCCAGTACCATACTGTCTTGATGACTCTGGTTTTGTAGTAGAGCCTGAAGTCATGAAGGTTGATTCCTCTGGTTCCATTCTTCTTTCTCAAGATTGCTTTGGTGATTCCAGGTTTTTTGTATTTCCATACAAATTGTGAAATTACTTGTTCTAGCTCTGTGAAAAATACCATTGGTAGCTTGATAGGAATTGCACTGAATCTATAGATTGCTTTGGGAAGTATACTGATTTTCACTATACTGATTCTTCCAATCCATGAAAATCGTATATTTCTCCATCTATTTCTGTCCTCTTTGATTTCTTTCACCAGTGTTTTATAGTTTTCTATATATAGGTCTTTTGTTTCCTTAGGTAGATATAATCAAACTACCGCACATTTGCACTCATCTCAAACACTAGTAAAGTAATGCTAAACATTCTCCAAGCCAGGCTTCAGCAAAACGTGAACCGTGAACTTCCAGATGCTCAAGCTGGTTTTAGAAAAGGCAGAGGAACCAGAGATCAAATTGCCAACATCCGCTGGATCATGGAAAAAGCAAGAGAGTTCCAGAAAAACATCTATTTCTGCTTTATTGACTATGCCAAAGCCTTTGACTGTGTGGATCACAATAAACTGTGGAAAATTCTGTAAGAGATGGGAATATCAGACCACCTGACCTGCCTCTTGAGAAATTTGTATGCAGGTCAGGAAGCAACAGTTAGAACTGGACACGGAACAACAGATTGGTTCCAAATAGGAAAAGGAGTACGTCAAGGCTATATACTATCACCCTGCTTATTTAACTTATATGCAGAGTACATCCAGAGAAGGAAATGGCACCCCACTTCAGTACTCTTGCCTGGCAAATCCCATGGATGGAGGAGCCTGGTAGGCTGCAGTCCATGGGGTCACTAAGAGTCAGACATGACTGAGCGACTTCACTTTCACTTTTCACTTTCATGCATTGGAGAAGGAAATGGCAACCCACTCCTGTGTTCTTGCCTGGAGAATCCCAGGGACGGGGAGCCTGGTGGGCTGCCGTCTATGGGGTCGCACAGAATCAGACACGACTGAAGCAACTTAGCAGCAGCAGCAGCAGCAGCAGAGTACATCATGAGAAACGCTGGGCTGGACGAAGCACAAGCTGGAATGAAGATTGCCGGGAGAAATATCGATAACCTCAGATATGCAGATGACACCACCCTTGTGGCAGAAAGTGAAGAGGAACTAAAAAGCCTCTTGATGAAAGTGAAAGAGGTGAGTGAAAAAGTTGGCTTAAAGCTCAATATTCAGAAAACTAAGATCAAGGCATCTGGTCCAATCACTTCATGGGAAATAGATGGGGAAACAGTGTCAGACTTTATTTTTCTGGGCTCCAAAATCACTGCAGATGGTGACTGAAGCCATGAAATTAAAAGACGCTTACTCCTTGGAAGGAAAGTTATGACCAACCTAGATAGCATATTGAAAAGCAGAGACATTTCTTTGCCAACAAAGGTTCGTCTAGTCAAGGCTATGGTTTTTCCTGTGGTCATGTATGGATGTGAGAGTTGGACTGTGAAGAAAGGTGAGTGCCAATTGATGCCTTTGAACTGTGGTGTTGGAGAAGACTCTTGAGAGTCCCTTGGACTGCAAGCAGATCCACCCAGTCCATTCTAAAGGAGATCAGCTCTGGGTGTTCTTTGGAAGGAATGATGCTAGAGCTGAGACTCCAGTACTTTGGCCACCTCATGCGAAGAGTTGACTCATTGGAAAAGACTCTGATGCTGGGAGGGATTGGTGGCAGGAGGAGAGGGGCATGACAGAGGATGAGATGCTTGGATGGCATCACCGACTCAATGCACATGAGTCTGAGTGAACTCCAGGAGTTGGTGATGGACAGGGATGCCTGGCGTGCTGCAATTCATGGGGTCGCAAAGAGTCGAACATAACTGAGCAACTGAACTGAACTGAACTGATTCCTAAGTATTTTCTTCTTTTCATTGCAGTGGTGAATGGAATTGTTTTCTTAATTTCTCTTTTTGTTTTCTCATTGTTAGTGTATAGGAATGCAAGGGATTTCCGTGTTTTGATTTTATATCCTGCAACTTTACTATATTCATTGATTAGCTCTAGTAAGTTTCTGGTGGAGTCTTTAGGGTTTTCTATGTAGAGGATCATGTCATCTGCAAACAGTGAGAGTTTTACTTCTTCTTTTCCAGTCTGGATCCTTTTATTTCTTTTTCTGCTCTGATTGCCCTGGCCAAAACTTCCAAAACTATGTTGAATATTTTTGCAAGTGAGAGTGGGCACCCTTATCTTTCTCCTGATTTAAGGGGAAATGCTTTCAATTTTTCACCATTGAGTATAATGTTAGCTATGGGTTTGTCATATACAGCTTTTATTATGTTGAGGTATGTTCTTTCTATTCCTGCTTTCTGGAGGGTTTTTATCATAAATAGATGTTGAATTTTGTCAAAGGCTTTCTTGCATCTATGAGATAATCATATGGTTTTTATCTTTCCATTTGTTAATGTGGTGTATTACATTGATTGATTTGTGAATATTGAAGAATCCTTGCATACCTGGGATAAAGTCCACTTGGTCATGATGTATGATCTTTTTAATATGTTGGATTCTGTTTGCTAGAATTTTGTTAAGGATTTTTGCATTTATGTTCTTCAGTGATATTGCCCTATTGTTTTCTTTTTTTGTGGTATCTTTGTCAGGTTTTGGTATTAGAGTGATGGTGGCCTCATAGTATGAGTTTGGAAGTTTATCTTCCTCTGCAATTATCTGGAAGATTTTGAGTAGGCTAGGTGTTAGTTCTTCTCTAAATTTTTGGTAGAATTCAGCTGTGAAGCCGTCTGGTCCTGGGCTTTTGTTTGTTGGAAGATTTCTGATTATAGTTTCAATTTCCATGCTTGTGATGGGTCTGATAAGATTTTCTATTTCCTCCTGGCTAAGTTTTGGAAAGTTGTACTTTTCTAAGAATTTGTTCATTTCTTCCAAGTTGTCCATTGTATTGGCATATAGTTGCAGATAGTAGTCTCTTACAATCCTTTTTATTTCTGTGTTGTCTGTTGTGATCTCTCTATTTTAATTTCTAATTTTATTGATTTGATTTTTCTCCCTTTGTTTCTTGATGAGTCACCACCATTGTATTTTTGGAAGCACATAACTTGTCTGGTTTAAAGGTTTACAACAAGAGGGAAACTGGTCCCAGGATGAATCTTGAGTCTTATCCAAATCTGACTTAGATGATATTTGGATGAGACTTTGGATTTAAATGCATGAAAGAGTTAAGAGACTGGGGGTGCTGAAATACAGTTCATGTATTTTATATTTGAAAAGGGCATGAATTTGGGGGGGCTCAGAAATAATGACTGATGACTGTACACATGGACATCACCAGATTTTCAACATCAAAACCAGACTGATTATGTTCTTTGCAGACAAAGATTGAGAAGCTCAATACAGTCAGCAAAAACAAGACCTGAAGCTGATTGTGGTTCATATCATGAGCTCCTTATTGCAAAAATTCAGGCTGAAATTGAAGAAAGTAAGGAAAACCACTAGGTCATTTCATTTCACTTCAGTTCAGTTCAGTCGCTCAGTCGTGTCTGACTCTTTGCAACCCCATGAATCGCAGCACGCCAGACCTCCCTGTCCATCACCAACTTCCGGAGTTCACCCAAACTCATGTCCATTGAGTCAGTGATGCCATCCAGCCATCTCATCCTCTGTCATTCCCTTCTCCTCCTGCCCCCAATCCCTCACAGCATCTGGGTCTTTTCCAATGAATCAACTCTTTGCATGAGGTGGCTAAAGTATTGGAGTTTCAGCCTCAGCCTCAGTCCTTCCAATGAATACCCAGGACTGGTCTCCTTTAGGATGGACTGGTTAGATCTCCTTTCAGGTATGACCTAAATCAAATCTCTTATTTTATAGTGGAGGTGACAAACAGATTCAAGGGATTAGATCTGGTAGACACAGTGCCTGAAGAATTATCAATGGAGACTTGTAACACTGTACAGGAAGCAGTGACCAAACCATCCTAAAGAAAAAGAAATGCAAGAAGACAAAGTGATTGTCTGAGTAGGCTGTACCAACAGTTGAGGAAAGAAGAGAAGTAAAAGGCAAGGGAGAAAGATGTACCCAACTGAATGCAGAGTTCCAGAGAACAGCAAAGAGAGACAAAAAAATAAATAAATAAAAAATTTCTTCAATGACCAATGCAAAGAAATAGAGGAACACAATAGACTAGGAAGGGCTAGATATTTCTTCAAGAAAATTGGGGCTGTAAAGGGAATATTTCATGCAAGGATGGGCATGATAAAGGACAGAAATGATAAGGATATAACAGAAGCAGAAGAGATTAAGAATAGGTAGAAAGGATACACAGAAGAACAATACAAAAAAAAAAAAAAAAGGTCTTAATGATCCAGATAACCACAATGGTGTAGTCATTCATCTAGAGGTCATTCAACCTGGAGTGTGAAGTCAAATTAGCCTTAGGAAGCATTACTATAAACAAAGCTAGTGGAGGTGATGGAGTTCAAGCTGAGCTATTTCAAATCCTAAAAGATGATGCTGTTAAAGTGCTGCAACCAATATGGCAGCAAGTTTGGAAAGCTCAGCAGTGGCCACAGGACTGGAAAAGGTCAATTTTCATTCCAATCCCAAAGAAGGTCAATGCCAAAGTATGTTCAAACCACTGCACAATTGTGCTCATTTCACAGGTTAGCAAGGTAATGCTCAAAATCCTTCAGCCCAGCCTTAAGCAGTGCACAAACTAAGAACTTCCACACGTACAAGCTGGATTTATAAAAGGCAGAGGAATCAGATATTAAATTATCAACATCCACTGGATCACAGGAAAAGCAAGAGAGTACCAGAAAAACATCTACTCTTGCTTCATTGATTATACTAAAGCCTTTGACTGTGTGGATCACAACAAACTGTGGGAAATTCTTAAAGAGATGGAATACCAGACCACCTTACCTGCCTCCTGAGAAATCTGTATGCAGGTCAAGATGCAACAGTTAGAACCAAACATTAACAATGGACTGGTTCCAAACAGGAGAAGGAGTATGTCAAGGCTGTATGTTGTCACCTTGCTTATTTAACTTCTATGCACAGTACATCATATGAAATGATGGGCTGGATGAATCACAGTCTGGAATCAAGATTGCCAGGAGAAATATCAACAACCTCAGATATGCAGATGATACCACACTAATGTCAGAAAGTGAAGAGGAACTAAAAAGCCGCTTGATGAAGGTGGAAGAGGAAAGTGAAAAATATGGCTTAAAACTCAACATTCAAAAAACAAAGATCATGGCATCCGGACCCATCACTTCGCGGAAAAGATGGGGAAAAATGGAAACAGTGGCAGATTTTATTTTCTTGGGGTCCAAAATCACTACAAACAGTGACTGCGTCCATGAAATTTAGGTGCTTGCTCATGGAAGAAAAGCTATGACAAACCTGGATGGCATATTTGGAGTTGAACCAAAGAAGGCTGAGCACAAAGGAATTGATGCTTTCAAACTGTGGTGCTGGAGAAGACTCTTGAGAGTCACCTTTGACAGCAAGGAAATCAAACCAGTCAATCCTAAAGGAAATTAACCCTGAATATCCATTGGAAAGACTGATGCTGGAGCTGAAGCTCCAATACCTTGGTCACCTGATGTGAAGAGTCAACTCACTGGAAAAAAACCTTTCCTGATGATGGGAAAGGTTGAGGGCAAGAGGAGAAGGGGGCAACAGAATATGAGACGGTTGGATGGGATCACTCACTCAATGGTCATGAGTTTGAGTAAACTCTGGGAAATAGTGAAGGACAGGGAAGCCTGGTGTGTGGCAGTCCAAGGGGTCTCAAAGAGTTGGACACAGCTTAGCAACTGAACAACAAAAACAATGGGGAATCCATTCACCTGGTATGAATTTCCTTGGTTCTCATCCAGATTCAAGTAGTTGAAGTGTAATTATAGTGTTGCAGATAACCTGAATATTGCCATTACAAGACAATTATGAAAAACTATAAAATGCTTTAAAAATAGTAATGCATTTGCAGGTATGCAACTATCATATATATTATACTACGTATGCACTATGGTATATTTGAATTATTACTGCATAAAATATTGGGGTCAAAATATTTAATACATCATGATTTAACAAAATTATGATCAGATTTAATAAAATGATTTTACATGTCCTACTTTATGTAACAAATTACATAAAGTTCTGCTTTCTGTAATCTCTGCCTTAATTTTATAGTAACAAATAGAAATAAGAGTGCCTTAATTAACCATTCCATTTAGAACCTCTTCTAATGAGGAACTTAAACAGTAATTCTGAGACAAATATATGTGGATATGTATGAGTACATTTGCCAGAGTTGTTCTCTAAGCATGATTAAGTGTAAGCTGATGAACACTTGAAACAAAATGATGCATTTACATAGAATTTATACTCACAGTACACCATCTTGTCCTCACAGTGACCCATTTTGCAAGTAAGAAGCTTTGATGTAGATTAAGAAACTTGCTCAAGTTTACAAATACAGTTGCTGTTAGGGCTCATGTGCTTCCTGATCTGTGGCCAGTGCTCTTTTCACTCTATTTCCAAGAAACTCATAGTTCATTATTTTTTCAAGTCTTACTAAATTCATCTGAAAGCTACCCACTCTCAATTTTACAAAATGTCATATTAATCAATTCTTTATCACAACCATAAGAAGGCTTTTGAAAAATTTTGGATGATAACTTGAAGAGGATTTTTAAAGGAACACAGAAGTATTTGACATTCAAGAAAAAAAAAACTTGTCAAGTGTTACAGAGATTTCTGCACAATTTATTTAAATTTTATTTTATTTAACTTTACAATACTGTATTGGTTTTGCCATATATCAAAATGAATCCGCCACAGGTATACATGTGTTCCCCATCCTGAACCCTCCTCCCTCCTCCCTCCCCATACCATCCCTCTGGGTCGTCCCAGTGCACCAGCCCCAAGCATCCAGTATCGTTCTGCACAATTTTTGAAGAGACTCTGAATTTAACTTCTACAAGCACATGGGGAATGAGAAAGAATTTACACTTTCTACTGAGCTATTGTTATGACTTGCATTTTCTAAACTATATTAACTACCTTGACCCTATGTAGGTGTTCATTAATGAAAAATTAGCAAGGAATCCTCACAAATTATAAGTACATAAGAATAGTTCCTAATGTGTTCAACATAATCAGTTATTGTGCTGTGAATGTACTGCAATAGAAATCAAAAGTGATTGGAGAAATCAAAAGGAGATTGGAGTTGCAACTCTTTTTTTTTCACTGATATTTTATTTTTATTTATTTATTTTCTTTCTTTTTTTAATATAAATTTATTTAATTTAATTGGAGGTTAAGTGAGTTTTTTCAAGGACAAGCGTTTTCTTAAAATTCAAATAAGCAGAGCATTTTTCAATCATTATGCTAAAGGAAGAAATAAATACTTCTAAAATAAGCAGATATTGGCTGAAATGACAAAAGAAGCAAAATGGGCAGCTCAGGAAAACCTAGATGGGAGTTTTCTCTATAAGATCACAGACACTTGAAAAAAATCAGTTGAAGTTAAACAATTTCTACCCAGTACCTTGGGTTTCCCTGGTAGCTGAGATGGTAAAGAATTTGCCAGCAATACGGGAGACCTGGGTTCAATCCCGGGCTTGGGAAGATCCCCGGAGGAGAAAATGACAACCCACTCCAGTATTCTTGCCTGGAGAATCCCAGGGACAGAGGAGCCTGGCAAGCTACAGTCCATGGGGTCGCAAACAGTTGGACATGACTAAGCAACTAAGCACAGCACACATCTAGTACCTACTATGTGCAAAAGAATAAAATAAACATTTATTTTCTGCTTAAAGTGTGCCAAACAACACTAGAAGCCTCATTATTAGTATTAGCACTAACATTAGTATTTATTAATACTCACAACTCTGGGAGGTAGGTAGCATTATCCTGTTTGTATATCGAGAAAACTGAGGCTCAGAGAGGTGAGGAAGCAAGGTGTTACCAACCTTCAAGCCTCTCATGTTGCAAGCAGTAGGTATTTTAATTTTTAGTTTTCAAGTAGTGAACCTGAGATCCAGGCAGGTTACGTCAACTGCAAAAATTCACAAAGGTGGTGAATGCTTTGACTATAACTCCAATAGTAAAGCTAGATTGCCATTACCCTCCAGTGATTTTCCAACTTCAGCATGCATCAGAATCATCTTATTAAAACAGAGGTACTGAACCAGAGATTGCTGGACTCCATCCCCAGAGTTTGAATTGAGAAGACTGGGGTGGGGCCCAAGAGTTTCCATTTCTAAGAAGTTTCTAAATTATGCTGCAGCTGCTGCTAGTCCAGGGAATATACTTTGATAACTACTCTGGGAACAGTAGTAAAGAGAACAAACAAGTATAGTTGAAGTAGAACAAACGGATTAAAAGGCTAAAAGATATATTATCAGAACAATAACAGTCAATTACAAGTTCCATATGAAAGGTAAAAGAGAGCCATTGATGGGATTTTAAGATGTTGTCATAGGGATTACAGGGATGTCATAGGGATGATAGTTGAGAGCAAGATATAAGGCTACCTACTTCTTTTAACTTTCCCTTTACTTTAACAGAAACAGAATAATGTCTTCAGACTGAAGCTAATGTTACATGGCTTTTAAATTACTCTTTTGTTTTTGTTTTGCATTCAGCATATCTTATTTTGAGCAATAGAGAGTTAACCCACTGAAATCTTTAAGGAAACCATTTTTCCTGTTTCTTTCATTTCTTTGTTTGTTGCTGTGGATTTTTTTTTTTTTTTTTAACCAATTTCATTTTAAGTGATAGACAGGGATTTTCCCCCTTTAATGGTAAAAGGATCAAGTAAATTGGATTTAAGATGTTTAATTAAGTCAGTTCACAGACAAATGGACTTGATGAGTGGCAGGTTATTGTGGTGTGATCCATGAGAAACAACTGCAATTAGACTAAATGTGTGGACATAAGATTGAGATTTTTTTCAAGGTCAAGCCACAGAACTCATTTGGAAAAGAATTAACAGAATGCAGACAAAGAATCAATATGAAAACCATCTAGTGGACACATAAACAATACAATAATGCCTGTGAACTCGAGTCCACACCTATTGCCAATTGATCCTGGGGATAAATTGTGGCATGAAAATATTTTATACATAGGCATATATCTGTATCATAGTATTTCCTTGAAATGCATTTAACTATGGTTGGAAAATATTTCAGTCTTAACACAGGGAGAAATGCACTTCTTCATTCACTGTCTGGACTACTAGAAAGTAGTTTTTATTTTTCCTTACATTAGTAGAGGATAAACTCTGTTGGAGATGAAAATAAGTTCTAAGGAAAATATTAAATAAGTAGGGAAAAAAACAACCAGGATCTAAGGCAGGATTTCTGAACTTTTGTGCTATGGCAATCTGAGGGTATATGAACACCCTTTCTCAGACTAATATTCTTAATGCATACAAAATAAATAGAATTTCAAGAAATATAATGAAAAACATAAAATATTAATAACTGAATATACAATTAATATATACTAATATACATGTTTCCCCATCTATTTCCCATGAAGAGATGGGACCGGAAGCCATGATCTTCCTTTTCTGACTGTTGAGCCTTAAGACAACTCTTTCACTCTCCACTTTCACTTTCATCAAGAGGCTTTTTCATTCCTCTTCACTTTCTGCCATAAGAGTGGTGTCATCTGCGTATCTGAGGTTATTGATATTTCTCCCAGCAATCTTGATCCCAGCTTGTGTTTCTTCCAGTACAGCATTTCTCATGATGTACTCTGCATATAAGTTAAATAAGCAGGGTGACAGTATACAGCCTTGACGTACTCCTTTTCCTCTTTGGAACCAGTCTGTTGTTCCATGTCCAGTTCTAACTCTTGCTTCCTGACCTGCATACAGATTTCTCAAGAGGCAGGTCAGGTGGTCTGGTATTCCCATCTCTTTCAGAATTCTCCACAGTTTATTGTGATCTACACAGTCGAAGGCTTTGGCATAGTCAATAAAGCAGAAATAGATGTTTTTCTGGAACTCTCTTGCTTTTTCCATGATTCAGCAGATGTTGGCAATTTGGTCTCTGGTTCCTCTGCCTTTCTTAAAACCAGCTTGAACATCAGGAAGTTCACGGTTCACGTATTGCTGAAGCCTGGCTTGGACAATTTTGAGCATTACTTTACTAGCATGTGAGATGAGTGCAATTGTGCAGTAGTTTGAGCATTCTTTGGCATTTCCTTTCTTTGGGATTGGAATGAAAACTGGCCTTTTCCAGTCCTGTGGCCCCTGCTGAGTTTTCCAAATTTGCTGGTATGTTGAGTGCAGCACTTTCACAGCATCATCTTTCAGGATTTGAAATAGCTCAACTGGATTTCCATCACCTCTACTAGCTTTGTTTGTAGTGATGCTTTCTAAGGACCACTTGACTTCACATTCCAGGATGTCTGGCTCTAGGTCAGTAATCACACCATCGTGATTATCTGGGTCATGAAGATCTTTTTTGTACAGTTCTTCTGTGTATTCTTACCACTTCTTCTTAATATCTTCTGCTTCTGTTAGGTCCATACCATTTCTGTCCTTTATCGAGCCCATCTTTGCATGAAATGTTCCCTTGGTATCTCTAATTTTCTTGAAGACATCTCTAGTCTTTCCCATTCTGTTGTTTTCCTCTATTTCTTTGCATTGGTCGCCAAGGAAGGCTTTCTTATCTCTTCTTGCTATTCTTAGGAACTCTGCATTTAGGTGCTTATATCTTTCCTTTTCTCCTTTCCTTTTTGCTTCTCTTCTTTTCGCAGCTATTTGTAAGGCCTCCTCAACAGCCATTTTGCTTTTTTGCATTTCTTTTCCATGGGGATGGTCTTGATCCCTATCTACTGTACAATGTCATGAAACTCATTCCATAGTTAATCAGTGGAAACAGTGTCAGACTTTATTTTTTGGGGCTCCAATATCACTGCAGATGGTGACTGCAGCCATAAAATTAAAAGATGCTTACTCCTTGGAAGGAAAGTTATTACCAACCTAGATAGCATATTGAAAAGCAGAGACATTACTTTGCCAACTAAGGTCCATCTAGTCAAGGCTATGGTTTTTCCTGTAGTCATGTATGGATGTGAGAGTTGGACTGTGAAGAAGGCTGAGCACTGAAGAATTGATGCTTTTGAACTGTAATGTTGGAGAACACTCTTGAGAGTCCCTTGGACTGCAAGGAGATCCAACCAGTCCATTCTGAAGGAGATCAGCCCTAGGATTTCTTTGGAAGGAATGATGCTGAGGCTGAAACTCCAGTACTTTGGCCACCTAAGGCAAAGAGTTGACTCATTGGAAAAGACTCTGATACTGGGAGGGATTAGGGACAGGAGGAGAAGGGGACAACAGAGGATGAGATGGCTGGATGGCATCACTGACTCGATGGACGTGAGTCTGAGTGAACTCTGGGAGTTGGTGATGGACAGGGAGGTCTGGCGTGCTGCGATTCATGGGGTCACAAAGAGTTGGACACGACTGAGTGACTGAACTGAACTGAACTAAATATACATGTTTCTTTGTCAGTGAGTTGGTAACAAATTAATATACTTTAGAAAAGCAAGTTAAAATTAACCTGTGTAACACTTCAGTGTGAAGGTAGTGCGTGCTTGGTTTGAATAAGGCCATTAACCTGTGGGGCAATACACATGTCATACTGGATATCCAATCAATTCTTATATTTTTATTTTCATGGTCTCAAGAACAGAAAATGTCTGTTTGCAAAGAGATATTATTGAAAATGGAATTAAAACCTTCCCAGCTCTCTTTAAAATGCTAGGATAGGTTTCTCCAACTGAACATTACGACTGTCCAAGAACTTTTGATTTAGACTCCAATAGTAGTAAATTATTTTGTTCTAACAATCAATGAGTTCATCTTTAGCTAGTTTAACATCTTTGATAATACAGTTTATATTAGAAGAAAGGAATGTGAATCCATGCTTTAATTTTAATGCTATTAATGTAAAATATATGTTGCAAATGTTCTGATGTGCTTTTCTGATGTTTGCAGAGTTCTCTTTCCCATTAATGAACAGAGAATTTTACCTCTCTACTCCATTTGGGTAAAGCATTTCCTCCAGTTTAAAGTTTGCAAGAATGTTGACCTCTACTTCTTCCTTATTGGCAGCTTAGCCAAGAAAGCTTAGATATTTTATGATGCATCTGCAATGAGGACTTAAAGATGTTGAAAAATTTATATTACTCACATGGTTAAATTATCTGTCAAGTAAAACATCTAATAGGAAAAATCCTTTCTTTCAAACTGATTCAAGAGAGTTTTGTGAGTTTGGTTTTCGTTTTTAAAAAAAGTGATCTCTGCCCTTGGTTTAAACCATCACTGTAAGGCTTATCTTGGAAGCCATATAACTTCCATATGCTCAAGTAGAGCATAATATTTTCCTTCCACTATTTGGAAATAAATCTTTAAAACTGAAGAGATTCAGAGATCTGCATCTGATCTTATTAATAATTTATGGGTCTTGATAAAACTTCTTACAGCCTTATTAACAAAGTCTTTGTTGCCAGTGCATGTTTCTGTATAAAGGAGTGAGTGAAAATGACATGAGATTCTTGTTTTTCTTTTTTACTAAAGTGGCAAAACCAGATGTGTTACCAACCATTATAGAAGATCCATCTGTGCAAAGAGCATGAAGCTTTTTATCCCAGTCAAATATTTGTTTGGCAAAATAACTTTTTACTATTTCCAAACATCAGCAGCTTTTTCAGCATCCAAAAGAGACTCACGAAATAGGATTTCTTTTTTTTTGAAAGTGTCAGTATGCACATCATGAATAAAAAAAAATCTGTTGGCCACCTTAAGGGATGACTACAGCTTCATCTAGTTACACAGGCAATAGGACTATTGAAGCTGCTAATTTCCTTATCATCTGCTGCAAATATAAATCACAATATTTGTATAGGGACCAACTTCTAATCTTTTCATCTGTTCCGTCCACAAACCATCTTAGTATCTTCCCATCCATGTGACTTACTAAAGTCTCTGTAATGGTGTGCAACTCCAAATACTGAGCACTCTCATGGCTGCTCTGATAGACTATCACAATTTTAGAGTAATAATGAGCATAGATGATATTTCAAAACTAAAATATGATAGGAAAATATAGGCGATTTTTATTGGTGACAAAAATCATAGGCACTACCAAAGATACTGTGGTTTGCTTTCTGCATTCACTAGGAAGGAAAACACATGGAATACCTGAAATTTACCCATGGATCTCTTAGGGACCTATAGATCTAAGCTTAAGAAACCCTTATGAAGATGGTTACCAATGGACAGAACTGTTACACAATCGCCTTTCAATTTTTTACTTATGAATGTTTCACTTTGCAATTATTCATATGACTTTTTTGCTTTTCCTAGTGGGTTTAAGTCTGGAGTGAATAGTTTTTGATTACCATGCTTATTTTTTCTATTTATCTCTAATCCTATTCTAAGATAACACTAGAAAGGGACAATTTAAGATTCCCTCCCATATTCCATTTCAGCTTCTAGTCAAGGCATATTTTAAGCAGAGGAGTCAGTGACCTCAGAGGACCATCATGAAATGTCCCAGTTAGACAAATAATGAGCTTAGAGTTGGGGGTTGAAGAAAGAGATGATAAGAATTGATGTACAGGATGCAAAATGAAAATTATCTAAATTGTTGCTATTTATTCCCAACATATTTGCTGTTAACCATGTTGCATTTTGATAATATGAAAATTATTTAATCTAAATGCAAGTAGAATATTTTCTAAATTCAAAAATTCTTAATGCAAGCACTTTAACTTTGGCAAATCCCTTTCTCATTGCAAAATAGGAGTACTAATAATTCCTATATCATAGGCTTACTGTGATGATTAAATGACAGAATTAATATAAAATTCTAAGCAAAATGACTAGAAAATAGTCAGTACTCAATAAATCTTATCACTTACTATCATTATCACAATTCTTTTTTTATAGTTAGATAATATTTAAAAATCAGAGGGAAGTCATCAAAATATTTTAAACAGTTAGCACAATAAGGTTTATATTTTAGAGAAATACAAGTAGTGATATGGTAATGGTAGCTTTTGGTGATATTTATTTTTATCTTATTTTAATATCAATGTATTAGTAATGGCTATCATTATAACATTTTAATACTGTTTCAATTTTGTTTCATCAAGGACAATAACAAGACAAATACATTTATTTTAAAGACTCCTAATCCAGGGACTTTCACAGTTTTGTCAATGAAAAAAAAATTGTACTAACTACTTCAGAAATTATTGCTACTACCAGTCATGTGAATAAAGGTGAAGATGACTTTAAAATAAGAATTCAGGGGAGAAACGTTACAGGAATTTGATCATCACATAAAGGAAGGCACACTGTGCATACAAATATCTAGTTTCCAGGCACAAAAAAGGAAATGATGTATTTATTTATCATATATTTGTTGAACGTTAACAAATATATGTTATTATGTTAGGAACTCATAGGTACATGGGGTGCATCAGTTGAATTAAAAAAAAAAGTTAAAACTTTCTGCATTCATGGAGATGATGTTCTAGTAAGGCAGAAGAAGAAGGACAATAAACAATAATCACAATAAATAAATGCCATGCTAAGCTGAAAGGAAATAAGAGCTATGGGAAAAAATAGTAAATCATAAGAAAAAAGAGAGAAATTTTGAGGTGAAAATAAAGTTATAATCCTAAACTGAGACGTCAGGGTAGATACACTTCATTTGTACCATACATTTAGGCAAAAATGTGAAGGAAATAAGAAAGTTAATCACATTCAGAGAAGAGCATTATAGGAGAAAAAATAGCTGGTACAAAAGGTTCTACATTTTTTAATGCGCCCATTATGACAGAAATAATGAAAGGATTCTATTGGGGTTGAAATAGAGAAACTAAAGGAAGAACAATGGAAGATAAAGTCAAGGAAGTAACATGGGAGTGGGAGGCAGATCATGGAAAGCTTTTGAGGCAATGGAATGACTTGAATTTTACTCTAACTTGGGGAGACATGACAGTCTCCCCAGTACTTATATTCTGACTTGTATTTTAAAATAATATTTTTGAGTGCAGTGTTGAGACTTCATTATAGAGCAGCAAGGACATAGTCAGAGAAACCAATTTACACCAAGAGAAATGAATAGGTTGGACTAGGGTGGTAGCAGTGGAGGTGTTGAGAAATGGTCAGATTCTAGATATGTTTCATAGGTTAAATAGACAGGTTTGTTGATGGATTGGATACAGAGTGTGGGGGGAAAAACAGAGTCTGGGACAGAGTCAAGATTTCAGAACTGAGAAAGTAAAACTGTGGAGTTACCATAAACTGAGATTAAAAAAGGCCCCACCCAGGAAGACCAAGTTTGAGGACTTCTGTTTTGAATATGTTGCCTTTTACATGTCTGTTGGATTTCCAAGTGCAAATGCTTAGTAAGTAGTTGAATACAGCAGTCTGGTGTTTAGGAATGTGAAAAAGTTTATTAGGAGTCAGAAGTAATCAAATAAGATGAATGAGAAATCGCCTAATAACAACAGACAGAGGTCTGGTGCAGTTAAGGGAATAAAAGCTTAATTGGCAGTCAATTTAAAAGAAAATAAGACAAGAGTAATTTGAGGTACTATGTACCATCAACTGTTTCAAGGAATTTAGCTGCAGGTGGAGTACAAAGAAATTAGTCAGCTAGGAGGAAACAAGGAGAGCTTTTTGCTTGTTGTTAAGATGGGAAGAATAAGAGTATGCTGGTATTCTGATGAAAATAATTCATTAGAAAACAAGCAGCTAATGATGAAGAAAAGGAGGGAGTTATTGGAATATTATGTTTGAATAGGAAAGAAGAAATGAGATTTCATGTATAGGTGAGAGACTCAGTATAAATAGGTACACAGAGTTCATGTATGAAACAAGAAGTATACTGGCCCTTAATATATGCTTGCTTTAGAGCTATGAAAACTGTTACTCATATTATCTGGCAAATAAAATTTACATGGTTTGGTTTTGAGCAAATATATATAAATATATATAGGCATAGAGACCACTTTGTGGGTATATATGGTAGCACCAGTCTATGTAAGTTTGTTTTTAAACATTTTTACTTTGGAAACTCAAATTTACAAGAGAAAACAGTATAATAAACCTCTATGTACCATTATCGCTTCAAATTTAGCATCATTTGCCAATCTTATTGGAGAAGGCAATGGCACCCCACTCCAGTACTCTGCCTGGAAAATCCCATGGATGGAGGAGCCTGGTAGGCTGCAGTCCATGGGGTCGCGAAGAGTCAGACACGACTGAGCAACTTCACTTTTAGTTTTCACTTTCATGCATTGGAGAAGGAAATGGCAACCCACTCCAGTGTTCTTGCCTGGAGAATCCCAGGGACGGGGGAGCCTGGTGGGCTGCTATCTATGGGGTCACACAGAGTCGGACACAACTGAAGCGACTTAGCAGTAGCAGCTAATCTTGTTTCATCAAAACATCTGAGTTTTTGCCAAGGGACTGTAATTCAAATACCAGATATTATATTATTTCACGCATAAAATCTTCAGCATTCACTTCTAATAGGATTTTTTTTCTTTTAACATAACTACCATACCATTGACACAATACTAAATTTAAGAATAATCTTGTAATATTACCCAATTCTCAAGGCTGATAACCCTTTCTGTGCTAAGGTGCTTAGTCATTTACTCATATCAGACTCTCTGCGACCCCATGCACTCCAGCCCACCAGGCTCCTCTGTCCATAGAATTCTCCAGGCAAGAAAACTGGAGTGGGTGGCCAGTTTCCTTCTCCAGGGGATCTTCTCAATCAGGGGTTGAAGCCCAGTCTCCTGCATAGCAGGAGAGTTCTCTACCACTGAGCCACCAGGGAAGCCACAAATTTTCATTCCATCCTCAAATTTCACTGATTATCAAGCCTAAAAAGATATAGAGCAACTGTAAACTCTTAGTACTAAGTGAAAACACCAGTCTAAAAAGACTACATACAATGCGATTCTAACTTTATGACATTCTGGAAGATGTAAAACTGTGGAGACACTAAAAAAATCAGTGGTTGCTAGGGATGAGCATTAGAATAGGCAGAGCACAGAGGACTTTCAGGGCAATGAAAACACTGTGTCTTATACTCTAATGATGGACACAAGTCATTATACATTTATCCAAACACACAGAATGTATAACACAAAGAGTGAAACCTAAAGTAAACTATATTTTGAGACATGATCATTTATCAATGTAGGTTCATTAAGTATAAGAAATTTACCCTCTGGAGAGAAATGCTGATAATGAAAGAGACTATGTATGTGTGTGTGAGGGGGGTGGGGACAAGGATATATGAGAAACTCTGTACCATCCTTTCAATTTTACTATGAACCTAAAATTCGTCTTAAAAATATAAAGTGCTATAAAGATTTTTCATAGATAAATGTGTTTATGTTTATTGTTTCATTATCTATGTTTATTTAACTATGTTTATTGTTTATCCTTTATTGTTTCATGATTTGAGGTTATAGTTTGGAAGACTACATCTTCTGGTTATAATGAAATTTATCCATGTTTTTTTCTAACGCTTATATAGTTTCATATTTTACGTTTAGACCTCTGATACATTTAGAATTTCTCTTGGTGCATGAGATGAAGAATTTATCCAGTTTTATATTATTTCATTTGACAATCCAGTTTTCAAATTATCTCTTATTAAAATGTTCTTCTTTAATTCACAGATTGGGGATTTTTGTCTTCATCAATATTGAATTTTCATGTAAAGTTGAGCCTTTGGGGGAACTTCAATAATTTTGTTTCATTAATCTGTCTATTCAAGCATCAATACCATATTATTTTAAAAGAGGCTTTTATAACATGTTTTAAGGTCTATTAAGTTTATCCCACTTCTCATTGTTCTTTTTATCACAGTTTCATGAGGGTTTTTTTTTTTTTTTGGTTCACTCCTCCAAATGAACTTCATAATAAATTATCTAGCTGATGATACTTTAATTGTGTTTGCATTAAAATATAGTTCCATTGTCATCAATTCAATTTCCTTAGTGAAACAGAATGAAAGATCATCAATGAAGAGTGAAGACTAGGGAGAGATATTGGAATATAAGGAGAGAGAAGACGTAAAGTAGTTATCTAGGAGACAGGAGAGCTGCCCTTATAAGGCAGCATTAAGAATCCATTTGAGGTTTGTGGTCTTGAATTTACATGAATATCAGCCTATAGAGTTGTGTGTTCTTCTCCAGTTGCATTCACCTGCATGAGTGCTAATGTGCAACAAATACATAACTGGGGTTGGTTTGGCCAGTTGAGTTTAGAGAAGGGAGAAGAAAGCAAGAAAAAACCGTAAACAAAAAAGAACGATTATAATAATTAACCATGGAATTTAATTTTATAAAGAAATGAAGATTATCAAGGAAAGGTCAATGGATTTTAGGTCATGGCTAATTTGTAGTTTTGGTATTTATCAGAGGTAATGAGCTCATGGCATCAGTATGAATTATAATAAATAAAACTAAGTACAACTTTGTATATTACACACACCATTAATTGCTGTAGATGGATAATATTTTGGGGGTCATTTCAGGTAAATATGTACAATGAACAATCTTGTTGGAAAGGAAATTATGAAAGAAATTTCATTTACAATAGCATCAATATAATAAAATATAGAGGAATAAGTTTAAACAAGGAAGTGAAAGACCAGTACAACAAAAACTACAATAAACTGCAAAAAGAAATTAAGATGTAAAGAAATGGAAACATATCCCATGTTTCTGGATTGGAAGACCTAATACTATAAAATATCAATACTTACCAATGCAATCTACATATTTAATGTGACTCTTATCAAAATGCCAATGATGTTATGTGGTAGCTGGGATGGGAGGAGAGTTTGTGGGAGAATGAATACATGTATAAGTATGGCTGAGTCATTCTGCTGCCCACCTGAAACTAACACAACATTGTTAATTGGCTATACTCCAATATAAAATAAAAACTTTAAAAAAAATTGCCAATGTTGTTTCTCACAGAAAAAAAAAAAAAAAGACATCAAATATCCAAAACAATCTTGAAAAATAACAAACTGGGAAGATTCATACTTCCTGCATTTCACAACTTACTACATGCATAGCTATAATAATCAAAATGTTATTGTACTGGCATAAAGACATACTAGAGAGACCAGAAATAAACCCTCACAATTATAGACATATGACTTTAATTAAGAAAGCTGAAAATATTCAATAGGAAAAGGACAGTCTTCAACAAATCCTGAGAAAACTAGATACCTACACAAGAAGAATGAAGCTGTAACTTAGCCTGACACTATACGAAAATTAATTTAAAATAAAAGACCTAAACAGAAGCGCTAAACATTAAAACTGCTCCAAGAAAATACATAGGTAAATCATTATAACATGGGAATTGGGATTGATTTCATGAATATGACATCAAAATCATAGACAACAAAAGGAAAATGAGGTTGGACTATATTCTTCAGTGATCAATGCAAAGAAATAGAGGAAAACAACAGAATGGGAAAGACTAGAGATCTCTTCAAGAAAATCAGAGATACCAAAGGAACATTTCATGCAAAGATGGGCTTGATAAAGGACAGATATGGTATGGACCTAACAGAAGCAGAAGATATTAAGAAGAGATGGCAAGAATACACAGAAGAACTGTACAAAAAAGATCTTCATGACCCAGATAATCATGATGGTGTGATCACCGACCTAGAGCCAGACATCCTAGAATGTGAAGTCAAGTGGGCCTTGGAAAGCATCACTACGAATAAAGCTAGTAGAGGTGATGGAATTCCAGTTGAGCTATTCCAAATCCTGAAAGATGATGCTGTGAAAGTACTGCGCTCAATATGCCAGCAAATTTGGAAAACTCAGCAGGGGCCACAGGACTGGAAAAGGTCAGTTTTCATTCCAATCCCAAAGAAAGGAAATGCCAAAGAATGCTCAAACTACTGCACAATTGCACTCATCTCACATGCTAGTAAAGTAATACTCAAAATTCTCCAAGCCAGTCTTCAGCAATATATGAACCGTGAACTTCCTGATGTTCCAGCTGGTTTTAAAAAAGGCAGAGGAACCAGAGATCAAATTGCCAACATCTGCTGGATAATCTAAAAAGCAAGAGAGTTCCAGAAAAACATCTATTTCTGCTTTATTGACTATGCCAAAGCCTTTGACTGTATGGATCACAATAAACTGTGGAGAATTCTGAAAGAGATGGGAATACCAGACCACCTGACCTGCCTCTTGAGAAATCTGTATGCAGGTCAGGAAGCAAGAGTTAGAACTGGACATGGAACAACAGACTGGTTCCAAAGAGGAAAAGGAGTACGTCAAGGCTGTATACTGTCACCCTGTTTATTTAACTTATATGCAGAGTACATCATGAGAAACGCTGGGCTGGAAGAAACACAAGCTGGAATCAAGATTGCCGGGAGAAATATCAATCACCTCAGATATGCAGATGACACCACCCTTATGGCAGAAAGTGAAGTGGAACTAAAAAGCCTCTTGATGAAAGTGAAAGAGGAGAGTGAAAAAGTTGGCTTAAAGCTCAACATTCAGAAAACGAAGATCATGGTATCTGGTCCCATCATTTCATGGGAAATAGATGGAGAAACAGTGGAAACAGTGTCAGACTTTATTTTTGGGGGCTCCAAAGTCACTGCAGATGGTGACTGCAGCCATGAAATTAAAAGACGCTTAGTCCTTGGAAGGAAAGTTATGATCAACCTAGATAGCATATTAGAAAGCAGAGACATTACTTTGCCAACAAAGGTTCATCTAGTCAAGGCTATGGTTTTTCCTGTCGTCATGTATGGATGTGAGAGTTGGACTGTGAAAAAGGCTGAGCACTAAAGAATTGATGCTTTTGAACTGTGGTATTGGAGAAGACTCTTGAGAGTCCCTTGGACTGCAAGGAGATCCAACCAGTCCATTCTGAAGGAGACCAGCCCTGGGATTTCTTTGGAAGGAATGATGCTAAGGCTTGAAACTCCAGTACTTTGGCCACCTCATGCGAAGACTTGACTCATTGGAAAAGACTCTGATGCTGGGAGGGATTGGGGGCAAGAGGAGAAGGGGACGACAGAGGATGAGATGGCTGGATGGCATCACTGACTCAATTGACACGAGTCTGAGTGAACTCCGGGAGTTGGTGATGGACAGGGAGGCCTGGCGTGCTGCGATTCATGGGGTCGCTAAGAGTCGGACACGACTGAGTGACTGATCTGATCTGATCTGACCTGATGTCAAAATTAAAAATTTCTGCACATCAAAACACACAATCAACAGAGTTAAACAGCAACCCATAGAGTGTGAGAAATACTTACAAAGCACATATCTGATAAGTGAACAGAAAACTCCTAAAATTCAACAGCAAGAAAACAACTTGATTCAAAAATGAGCTAAAGACTCAAACTGATATTTCTCCTAAGATATACAAATGGCCTATAAACATACAAAAAGATGATTGACATCACAAAGAATTAGGGAAATGCAATTCAAAACTACAATATGATACTATTTAATACTCACTAGGATGGTTACTATTAAAAAAGGAATCATAAAATAACAAGTGTTTATTTGGATGTGGAGGAAATGGAATTCTTGTAACTGCCAGTGAGAATGTTAAATGGTGCAGCTGCTAGGAAAAACAGAATGGCAGTGTCTCCAAAAAATTAAAAACAAAATTGCCATATGATCCAGAAATTCTACTTCTGGGTATGTACCCAAAGGTATTTAAAGCATAGTCTCCAAGAGACATTTGCATACTCACGTTCATAGCAGCGTTTTTCACAAGAGCCAAGAGGTGCAAACAACCTAAGCGTTTGATGGAGAAATAGATAAACAAAATGTGGGATATAGTAATATATACAATGGAATATGTTAAAAGTAAGGAGACTTTGACTCAGAATATAAATGAACCTTGAAGATATTTTGCTAGGTAAAATAAGTCAGCCACAAAAAGACAAATGCCATATCATTCAACTTATAATAGGTACATGGAATAGTCAAATCCATAAAGATAGAATGTATAATGGTGATTGTGAGGGGCTGTAGTGAGGGGGCAATGGGAAGTTGTTTAATGGGTGCCTAATTTCAGTTTTATAAGATGAAAAGAGTTCTGGAGATAGATGGTGGTGATTAAGTGCATTCATATTATGATGAATGCACTTAATATCACTGAACTGTACAATTTTAAATTAAGATGGTAAATTTTATGTGTATTATAAATTAAAATATCAGTTTCCATATGTGTGTATTTCTGGGTTCTCTTTTCATTCTACTCATATATTGGGATATCCTACCTTGCTTACTGTACCTCATAATCATTCTTATAATCAGGTAATATTAGCCATACAACTTATTCTTTTGTTTCAAAACTGTTTCAGCTATTTTAGGTCCTTTGTACTTTTATACAGATTTTATAATTAATTTTTCAACTGTGTTAAAAAGCCTACTGGGATTTTATTGGGATTACATTGATTTTATAATTCAGTTGGCAGAAATATATTAACAATAATCAGTCATTTGGCCAAAGAAGATAGAGTATCTTTCTGTTTAGATCTTAATTTCTCTCAGCAATACTTGGAGGTTTTCAGTATACAGGTTTAGCAGGTGTTATGTCAGATTTATTCCTATGTATTTCATATTTTGCAATGCTATTATAAATAGTGATTTTTTTCAAATTCTGATTTCTTGCTGCTAGTATAGAACAATGTAATTAACTTCGCATTTTATTATATATCCTAAAGACTATTAGTTCTAATAGCTTTTTTTTTTTTAGATTTCATCATGTATTCTTCAAGTGAAGACAGTTATTTATTTCTTCCATCCTGAATGCATTTTATGTTTTTATATTCCCTTACTGCACTGACTCTAACCTCTTGCATAAGGTTGAACAGAAGTGAAAGCGCTCTTCTTCAAGTCTGTACCCCTGTATGTAAAGTGTCTGTTTTCCTATTGCTGCTTTAAAATTTTTCTTTTTATCATTGACTTTGAACCAGTTGATTAAATTTTGTCTTGGTATGATTTTCTTATGGTACTTGTGCTTTGTTGAGTTTCTTAGAAACCTGGGTTTAGGGACTTCCCTAGTGGCTCAGTGGTGAAGAACTGGCCTGTCAATACAGGAGACATGGGTTCCATCCCTGATCCGGGAAGATTCCACATGCCAAGGAGCAACTAAGCCAGTGTACCACAACTATTGAGTCTGTGCTCTAGAGCCTGGGAGCAGGAACTGCTGGGCCCACGTGGCGCGCATGCCCTAGAGCTCCTGCTCTGCAACAAGAGAAGCCACTACAGTGAGAAGCCTGTGCACCACAACTAGAGAGTAGCCCCTACTTGCTGCAACTGGAGAAAAGCCCACACAGTAACAAAGACCCAGCATGCCAAAAATAAATAAATAAGTACAATTAGTTTTAAAAATGTGGGTTTATACTTTTCATAAATACGGAAAGTTCTGAGCCGTTATCTCTTCAAATACTTTTTCCTGTTCTCCCTTCTCTTTCTTCTTCAGGAACTGTGATTAAACATGTCTCGGGCAAAATGAAGTAGTACAGTAACTCACAAATGCTCTTTGTCAATTTACTTTTAAGTCTTGTTTTCCTTTTTATTTTGGAAAGTGTCTACTGCTGTGTGTTCAAGTTTGCTAATATTTTCTTCAAGATCTAATATCCTCTGAAATCTAACCCTTGTATTTTTTCTTCATCTCAGATGTTGTAGCTTTCACTTCTCTAAATTTGATTTGGACACTTAAGAATAGTTTTTATGCTTCACTTTAACTTCCTCAATATCTACAATAGTTATAATAAATGTTCTGAAGTCTGCTAATAACACCAGTTTCAGTTCTGGTTGGTTTTAATTGCTTGATTTTTCTCTTTATTATGGACCATATAGCCTTGCTTTGATTCATACCCAACAATTATTGATTGGATGCCAAACAGTGTGAATTCTACTTTGTTAGGAACTGCATGTTTTTGTTCAGTTCAGTTCAGCTCATTTGCTCAGTCATGTCCGACTCTTTGTGACCCCATGGAATGCAGCATGCCAGGCTTGCCTGTCCGTCACCAACACCCAGAGCTTACTCAAACTCAGGTCCCTCAAGTCAGTGATGCCATCCAACCATCTCCTCCTCTGGCATCCCCTTCTCCTCCTGCATTCAATCTTTCCCAGCATCAGGGTCTTTTCCAATGAGTCAGTTCTTCACATCACATGGCCAGAGGATTGGAGTATCAGCTTCAACATCAGTCCTTCCAATGAATATTCAGGACTGATTTCCTTTAGGATGGACTGGTTAGATCTCCTTGCAGTCCAAGGGACTCTAAAGAGTCTTCTCCAACACCACAGTTCAAAAGCATCAATTCTTCAATGCTCAGCTTTCTTTATAGTCCAACTCTCACATCCATACATGACTACTGGAAAAACCATAGCTTTGAGTAGACGGACCTTTGTTGGCAAAGGATAACAAAATGTTTTTGTAATCCTATAAATATTTTTGTACTTTGTTATGGGACGCATTTACATTACTTGTAGGAACTTCCCTCATGGTCCAGTGGTTAAGACTCTGAGTTCCCAATGAGGGGGCCTGGCTTCTAGCCCTGGTCATGCAATTAGACTCTGCAAGCCACAACTAAGACCTGGAACAGCCAAATACATAAATAACTTTTTTTTTAAATAAATAAATTACCTAGAAACTATTTTATCCTTTTGAGTCTTGCTTTTGAGATTAGTTAGCCAAGTCGACTTAGCTCCACTTAGCTTACTCTAGCTATTACCAATACTGAAAAGAGGCCCTGAATTGTCTGGATAGACTGAATTTTATCCCCAGTGCCCCATGAATGATGAACCTTTTCCTCTCTGCATGTTTGAATAGGCACGATCCCTGGCCCTGTATGATTGCTAAACACTGTTCCCTCTATCCTCTCAATTGGTTCTTTCCTTGCTCTTAAGTGTTTTCCTTACAAACATTGAACAATCAGTACTCTGCTCAATGCTCAAGGATGACCATACACACATTTGTAAAGTTCTCTATGTACCTCTCTCTTCTCTGTTACTCTGACAAACAATTCTATTCACCTTGATGTTCTCAGATTCTTAGCTCCCTCTTCTGAATGCAGGGAGTCTGACAGATCTACCTTGTATTCCCTGTATCTTCAACATAGCCTGGAAACTCCCTCAAGTCAGTAAAGTGGAACAAAGATGGGACTTATCTTTATCTTTTGTTTTCATTTTTCCCATCCCTTATGGATCACCGTCCTAATTTTCTTGATATCCATCACTTCTCATGTTTTGTCAGGGCTTTGTTTGATTTTCTTTCCTGTTATTTTTGGGCACATGATGTGGTGGTAAATCCAATGTCTGTTACTATATCTTGTCCAAAAATTTAAAATCTCAGTATTTGAATCCTATAACTTTACATGAAATTAAACAATTAAATCCTCAAGCCAATCTAAAAAAAAATATTTAAAGTGCTGCCCAGACTTAAGCAGAAAATGGAACTTGCATTTTAATGATTTCTTTTAATTGGAATGACTTGTTCATTAATCCTGGAAAACAGCTATTTGTTTCGGTATCACAGAGATAATTTAAGCAATGATTAATAAATGTGAACTTAATATATCCAACGAACTATCTCCTTTGTTTGCTCTACTGGATACTAGTTAGAGAGAAATTCATCTTTCAAGTGAAAGCTCAAAATTAGACCTAATGGCAAGCCAAAGTCGGTATAAATGAAGAGCAACCCAACCCCTATGTGAAAAGTCTGTGTACTCTGCAAAACCCCCTCCCAGTTATGGCATTATGTTTTTTCCCCCACAAAAAAGAAAATCTTTAATGCTATGTATCAACAAGTAGAATATGTTCTACTTTAAAATTAACCCCTTGAATAAACCCAAAGCATCAGTTAGTTTGTTCTTTAAGAGTAAATTCTACTTTTTCTCCTGTATTACATTAGACTCTTGACTTACAATTACACTGCTGAAAAAATTAAGACAAATGAATTTTGTAATAGACCTGAGTTTTCAGAACAATTTCAGATTCACAGCAATACTCAGCAGAAAGCACAGAGATATCCCATAGTTCCCCTACTGCCACATAGGCAGAAACTCTGTCATTATCAAAATCCACCAACAGAGGGCACACTTATTAGCATTTACAAACCTGCATTAACTCATGATAAGTACCTAAAGTACATGGTTAATTTAGCACTCACTCTTGGCTTCCCTGGTGACTCAGATGGTAAAGGGTCTGCCTGCAATGTGGGAGACCTGGGTTCGATCCCTGGGTCGGGAAGATCCCCTGGAGAAGGAAACGGCAACCCATTCTAGTACTCTTGCCTGGAAAATCCCATGGATGGAGGAGCCGGGTAGGCTACAGTCAATGGGGTCACAAAGAGTCAGACACAACTGACTTTCTCTCTTTCTCTCTCTCTCTCTCTCTCTCTCTCTCAGTGCTATACATCCTATGGGTTTGGACAAATGGATAATGACATATATCTACTAGAGAAGGCAATGGCAACCCACTCCAGTACTCTTGCCTGGAAAACCCATGGACGGAGGAGCCTGGTGGGCTGCAGTCCGTGGGGTCGCTGAGAGTCAGACACGACCGAGCAACTTCACTTTACTTTTCACTTTCATGCATTGGAGAAGGAAATGGCAACCTACTCCAGTATTCTTGCCTGGAGAATCTCAGGGACGGGGAAGCCTGGTGGGCTGCCGTCTATGGGGTCGCACAGAGTCGGACACGACTTAAGTGACTTAGCGGCATAGTATCATCCAGACTGATTTCACATGCTAATAATCCTCTTGCTCTGTATATTTATCCCTCCCTCCTTCCTAGACCTTAGAAGTCACTGATATCTGCATTGACTCCAGAGTTCTGCATTTACTAGAATGTCACATAGTTTAAATCACATAGTGTGTATCTTTCCATATTGACTTTTTTCAGTTTGTAACATGCACTTCTCCCAATTCTTGCCTGGAGAATCCTGTGGACAGAGGAGCCTGGTGGGCTGCTGTCCACAGGGTCACACAGAGTCAGACATGACTGAAGCAACTTAGCATGCATGCATGCATTGGAGAAGGAAATGGCAACCCGCTCCAGTGTTCTTGCCTGGAGAATCCCAGGGACAGAGAAGCCTGGTGGGCTGCCGTCTATGGGGTCGCAAAGAGTCAGACATGACTGAAGCAACTTATTAGCAGCAGCAGCAGCAGCAACATGCACTTATATTTCCTCCTTATCCTTTCATGGCTTGATAGCTCTTTTTAGTGATAAATAATCTTCCACTTTTGTGGTGAACCATAGTTTGTTTATACATTCACCTACCAAAGGACAACTTGGTTGCTTTCAGGTTATGGCCAATTATTAAGCAACTAGAAAGATCTGTGTACAGGTATTTTGTGGACATAAGCTTTCAACTCCTCTGGATAAATACCAGGTAGTCTGATTGCTGGATGATATTGTAAAAGTATGCTTAGCTTAGTAAGAAGTTGCCAAACTGTCTTTCAAAGTGGTTATACATTTTGTATTTCTACCAGCAATAAATGAGACTTCCTGTAGCTTTTTTTCTTATTTATTTATATGTTTTCTTGGTGTGGACCTTTTTCAACGTCTTTATTGAATCTATTACAATATGGCTTCTGTTTAATGTTTTGGATTTTGGATGCAAGGCATGTGGGATCTTAGCTCCCTGATCAGCGATTGAAACTGTGCTCCCTGCATTGGAAGAAGTCTTAATCACTGGACTGCCAGGCAAGTCCCTGAGACTACCCATAGTTTTATAGATTCACCAACATTTGGTATTGCTGATCTTCTGCATTTTTGCCATTCTAATAGGTGTGTGTAGTGACATCATCTTGTTTTAATTTGCATTTCCCTGATGACATATGATATGGAGGACCTTTTAAGAAGCTTCTTTGCTGTCTGTACATCTGCTTCAGTGGAGTTTCAAAGTATCAACCTATTTTTAAATTGGTTGTTAGCTTTTTATTGTTGAGTTTTAAGAGTTCACTGTATATTTGGGTAACAGTCAGATGTATCTTTCACATATATTTTCTATCAGTCCATAGATGGTATTCTCATTCTATTCACACTGCTTTTACAGAGTGGAAGTTTTTAATTCTAATGAAATTCAGCATAGATTGAGCTTCTGGTGTTGTACTTAAAAAGTCATCACCTAACCCAGATTATCTAGATTTTCTCCTGTATTATCTTCTATGTGTTTTATAGCAAGTGTCCTGTGTGAGTTTGAAAATAATGTATAGTCTACTTTTGTTGCATCAAGTAGACTATCAGTTCAATTATCAGTTCAACTATCAGTCGCTCAATTGTGTCCGACTTTTTGTGACCCCATTAACCACAGTACACCAGGCTTCCCTGTCCATCAACGACTCCTGGAATCCACCCAAACCCATGTCCATTGTGTCAGTGATGCCATCCAACCATCTCATCCTCTGTCATCCCCTTCTCCTGCCCTCAGTCTTTCCCAGCATCAGGGCCTTTTCAAATGAGTCAGCTCTCCACATCAGGTGGCCAAAGTATTGGAGTTTCAGCTTCAACATCAGTCCTTCCAATGAACACCCAGGACTGATCTCCTTTAGGATGGACTGGTTGGATCTCCTTGCAGTCCAAGGGACTCTCAACAGTCTTCTCCAACACCACACTTCAAAAGCATCAATTCTTCGGTGCTCAAATTTCTTTATAGTCCAACTCTCACATCCATACATGACTACTGGAAAAACCATAGCCTTGACTAGACAGACCTTTGTGGGGAAAGTAATGTCTCTGCTTTTTAATATGTTATAGGTTTGTCATAACTTTGCTTCCAAGGAGTAAGTGTCTTTTAATTTCATGGCTGCAATCACTATCTGCAATGATTTTGGAGCCCAGAAAAATAAAGTCAGCCACTGTTTCCCTATCTATTTCCCATGAAGTGATGGGACAGCATGCCATGATCTTAGTTTTCTGAATGTTGAACTTTAAGCCAACTTTTTCAGTCTCTTCTTTCACTTTCATCAAGAGGCTCTTTATTCTTCTTCACTTTCTGCCACAAGGGTGGTGTCATCTGCATATCTGAGGTTATTGATATTTCTCCCAGCAATCTTGATTCCAGCTTGTGCTTCCTCCAGCCCAGCATTTCTCATGATGTAGTCTGCATATAAGTTAAATAATCAGTGTGACAATATACAGGCTTGACATACTCCTTTTCCTATTTGGAACCAGGCTGTTGTTCTATGTCCATTTCTAACTTGCTTCCTGACCTATATACAGGTTTCTCAAGAACAGTATGAAAAGGCAAGTAGACTATAGATGTCCATTATGTCTAGGTGATTGATGATGATATATTGAGTTCAACTTTATTTTTACTGATATTCTGCCTACTTGATACATCCATTTTTGATGGTGAGGTGCTGAAATTTTCATCTGTGATACTGGACCCATCTATTTCTTCTTGCAGTTTTATCAGTTTTTGTCTCACTTATTTCATCATTCTTGTTAGGTGCATAAACTTTAAGGATTCTTATGTATCTTGGAAAATTGATCCCTTTATCATTTAAGGTACTTATTATCTCTCATAACTTCCCTTGATCTGAAGGCTGCTGTATCTGAAGTTAATAAAGCTAACCCTGCCTTATTTTGATTAGTGGTAGCATGATATATCTTTCTCCATCCATTATATTTAAAGCTGGTTTCTTGTAGACAACATAAAGTTGGGTCATTTGGGCGGACCTACCCTGTCTTCATCTTTTGATTGGTGCATTTAGATCATAGATGTTCAAAGTGATTATTTATATATAGTTGGATTATTATCTATCACATTTGTTACTTTTTTTCTATTTTTTTTGTTGTTGTTGTTGTTCTTCTTAGTTCCTATTTTTGTCTGCCTTTTCTGGTTTTATTTGAACATTTCATATGGTGCTCAATATCCCCTCCACTTTGATTGGAAAAGATGGGTAGAGTGAGCTTGAGTTGGATATTTCTCTTCTCTCATGTGGTGGGCTAGAGCTGACTTGAGTATTTTCTTCCCCCTAGGTCAGTTAGCCTTTCCTAAAAGCCCAAGTAAGTTAAGGTCTGGTTAGTTCCTCCTAAGGGCATACACTGTTAAAAAATAACAGAATGCTGTGCATATTTCAAAATAGTTCTTTGTTCCCTCCCTTTCCAGAAGCAGGAGGGGATTTTTCTTCAATATTCATTATAAGAATCTGGTAGAATTCTAGTACAGAAAACTCACAAAAGTTTGGAGTTTTTATCTCTCAAACTTGTCTACATCGAGACTAGCAATTAATTACACTTTAGAATTTCCTACTCTGGCACTGGTTCCTATGGAGGTTTCTGCTTTTGACCTGTGAACTCACTTCTTTCACAGATCTAAGAAAAGTTGCTGATTTTTCAGTATATTTCGTATTTACTTCTAGGGTGAAGTGGTCACATCTAAACTTCTTACATGCTGGAATGGTAACCAAGAGTCTAAGGGGAATGTTTTATTGGTAACCAAGAGTCTAAGGGGAATTTTTTATTGGTGAGTCTAAAGCCATAGCATAAATGGAAAAGTTTTCTGATTCATTTAAAAGATAAAATGCTTTCAGTATAAGTTTGCTTTAGTATAATATTTTACATTCTTTGATAATCTATTATGTGAATAAGATATACCTTATAACATTCTATCAAATACAATATTGTGTTAATCAGAAGATCCCATTCTCCAACTGTGATGGAGTACCCGTGTGCAAGTGGCCATATCAAGCTTTCAGTAAATAAAAATAAGGCAATTAATCTCCTTTTCTTCCAATGGTATTGTAACAACAATAATAAAATAGCTAACACATCAGGCATTCTTAACTGCCTTATATACATCAACTAATTCTTTGTAAAGAACATCCTTGATATAGATCCTGTACACTAGTATCCCTGTTTAAAAGACAAAAAAAAAAAAAAAACCAGAAAGATGTTAACTGTCTTGCCCATGGTTACACATTTAATAACTGACAGGAGATAAAATATGGACTTGGATAAACTGACTCCAATTTAGTGTAAAAGAAATTAAAATCCAGGTTTTGGACTCTGATTTATTGCTTACTAGCTTCATGACCTTCTGTAAATTGTATAGTCTTTATCTCCTTATTCTCATCTGTTAAATGGTAATAACCTAACTTATTGTGTCTTATTCTAAAGAGTATATATGACTGTGTGTATGCATATATATACACACACACACATAGCATTTATCACAAACCTAGATATGATACTCAATAAATAGTATATATTATCTCAAATTAGGCCTTAACCAAAAGAGTACTTTTCATTTTCTCACATTATGTTAAAAATTATTTTTAGTTTGATATATTCTAGTAGAAATTTGCATTCTTAACACATAGAAATAGGGATGATGAAAGGCAAAAAAAATAAATGAGCAAATAAAATTGATACTATGACCTTATATTCCTCTTAGTATTATGGTACCTAGGCAATGTATCCATTAAGCAAATAGTTTAGCTGTTTCAATTTGCAGCAGGTCATATATTTAACTTTTATAGAGCTATTAATGAACTGTAAGGATAAAATTTGCATTCAGACACCTGAGGTTTTCAAATAGTTTCCAGAAATTAGGTCAAAGGCACCGGGGAACAATTTATGAAAATGCTTTCAAGCTCTTAAAGGTCTTGAGCACAGACTCAGTCTAAACTTGGAAGTTTCATCAGAAAAAAAATCTTTGAAATTTTGTTTATTGGTTCTGCAGTGTAATAAACATTGTTGGGGGGTAGGAAGAAAAGAAGGGAAGAAAGATGGAGAAGGAGGAGGTAAAACCAAAGTAGGCATGTTGATATGTATGTACTCATTACTTGGTGAACAGATAACCTTTTCTTACTAAGTAGCTTCTGTTTAACTTCCCCACAAATTTCATTTCCTTGTTCTATATATTTTCTCCTGTTGTATGTTGAATATGTAACTTTGCATTGCTCACTTGCCCTGAAAAGTGCTTAATAACTATTTGGTTACCTTTTGAGGAAAGGGGTTTGTACTTTTTCCACCTCTGCAGTGTAATCTTCCCAGGAGCACAGTCTATATATTCCCTATGCTACTGCTGCTACTGCTAAGTCACTTCAGTCGTGTCCGACTCTGTGTGACCCCATGGACTGCAGCCTTACCAGGCTCCTCCATCCATGGGATTTTCCAGGCAAGAGTACTGGAGTGGGGTGCGGGATTTTCCAGGCAAGAGTACTGGAGTGGGGTGCCATTGCCTTCTCCGATATATTCCCTATAGTCCCTGTCATTTTGTTTCACTTTCAGATTTTGTCATCAAATAGCTACCTAATCAATTTTGTAGACTAGATTGATAAGTTCAAACATCTGTAAGATTTTACGTTAAAACTAAATTAAATGCTCCTTTGGTAGTGGATAACAATGCCAGGTACTGGGTAATTTTACCTCCACTATGCTAAATTTAATTAAGCAAGCCTAATAAAATGAAGTGACAAATCAAAGATTGTCTTTAAATAGAAAATTCCCCTACTGCATGTAAAATGTAATTTAATTTTCCAGAATTCAGAATATACACAATTCTTCAGGGAAATACTCTGCAAATGTGAGTCCCACCTATACTTTTTAATTAAGTTCCTCTACAAAGAAATTGTTTGCAGTAAACTCTTATAACCTTAGGAAGAGGAGTTGTGGTAACTTTTTGAGATTTAAAAGTTCAAAAATGTATAGAAAGAGTAGAATGCAGTTCTTAGATCTGTCATTTGGTACAAAGCCCCTGGTTTTCCACCAAAGCCTTTAAACACAGACTGTCATATCCTTTTTGAAAATCTAATTTCCGGTTGCTGCTCAAAAGTCAAATGCTCCTCCCAACTTCCATCAGGAACCTAGATTTTAAAAGACATGTTTTTGGCGGTAAGCTGGAGGAGATAGAATAGAATGCAAAATTACTTACACCTGCAGTCATTGGTCTCAATAGCAAAATCAAGTGGCTATTTAATCCACCATTCAATCTTTAGCTGCATTTTAAGAATAGCAGGTGCAACTATTACACAGTTTGAGCCCAGACTGCAGAAGATGAATACATGGACTGGAGTAAAAATTTCAGGAAATCTCCCCAGTGTAACTTAGCAAACTTTCTGCTCCTCTGGTTAAGGTAGTACAATGTCTATGCTCAATCCGCTTCATCTGGCTTAATTCTTCCCCACTCTCCTGTATGAGCAGCTATGTTAACAAATGTATTACAACAAAAAATAAATACACAAGGCAGTAAGATTTTATACCAAACAGCTCTTACCAAACATCTCATAGACAACCATCAAGTTTTGGAGACTGTCCTTATTTTCAATATCAAACAAAAAATGGTACCTACAGTTGTCATGTATCTCAGGGTCCTTTTATAATCAAAGTAACACACGATTAGCTACTATTAATACTTCCTGTCTTTTCTGTAGTTCTTTTAAAAGCTACTTTTGAACAGGTAAAATATGCATATGATACAAAAGATAAACTCTTCTACCACCACTTTTCTTCTCTAGGAGCAACTACTTTTATTCATTTTGTAAAATAAAATAATTTGAGAAAAGAAATATTATCTATAGATGGCTTACTTTTAAGAAAGATACTCAATTGCACACTATTTTATTTTATATATAATGCATATAGTTTTATATTGGTAGGTATAGAACTACACCATTCTTTTCAATAACTGCGCAGTTTACATTGCACACAAGTATCTGAATTTATTTGAGCAGTCCCCATTGATGAACACTTTTTTCAGCCTTATGCTGCTATAAAAATGATATACTGAATATCACTGTATACTTTACAAATGTATGAATATATGTGGAAGATACATCCTTAGAAATGTATCTGTGGGGGCACAGGACATACGTTTTTTTTAACTTTAATGACACATTGTTTCCTAGAGAGATGTTATAATTTATATTTCCACCAACACTATATGAGAATTCTTTCATATCTTCACCACACTTGAAATTGTTGATATTTCAAATTTTTCCATTCTGATGATATGAGTAGTATTATAATTTTATTTTGCTGGTTATTTATTTTTTAGGCTTAAATTCATTTTTTTTAAATCTTGCTGGTTATTAATGAGTTTAAGTACCTTTCCATATGCTTATCAGTGATTTGCTCATCTTATTACATGTCTTTTTTTTCTGCTTTGTTTTCTACACTTTTTAGATAAACTGTAGGTTTTGGAGATGAATTCAGTATTGGTATTAATATATTCTTTCACTCCAACTTTTCAGGGTAAGTTCTTAATTTTAATACAATCACAATATATTCATCTTTTCCATTAAGGCTATTGCTTTCCCTACTCATCATGAAGCTATCCCCCTATATTATCTTCCAAAAACTTCATCATATGCTTTAGTACTCAGTTCTATAATCCCCTACATCTGTATGATTTTGTGGAGAGGGAGGATATAACACAAAGATCAAGTATATTTTCCTTCCTAAAAATTCTCCATGTAGTTGACCAGCATCATTTTATGAAAAATATCACCCTCTCCCCACTGCACTGAGGTATGAACTCTGTTATGGATTTGTTTTGCCTTCTCCATTATGTTTGACTAATCTATTATTCTATCATTGCAAGAATATACACTCTGAAGGAAAGTTATGACTAACCTAGACAGCATATTGAAAAACAGAGACTTTACTTTGTCAACAAAGGTCTGTCTAGTCAATGCTATGGTTTTTCCAGTGGTCATGTATGGATGTAAGAGTTGGACTATAAGGAAAACTGAGCTCTGAAGAATTGATGCTTTTGAACTATGGTGTTGGAGAAGACTCTTGAGAGTCTCTTGGACTGAAAGAAGATCCAACCAGTCCATTCTAAAGGAGATTAGTCCTGGGTGTTCTTTGGTGGGAATGAGGTTGAAGCTGAAACTCCAATATTTTGGCCACCTGTTGTGAAGAGCTGAGTCATTTGAGAAGACCCTGATGCTGGGAAATATTGAGGGCAGGAGAAGAAAAGGATGACAGAGGATGAGACGGTTGGATGGCATCACCGACTCTGACTCAATGGACACGGGTTTGGGTGAACTCCAGGAGTTGGTGATGGACAGGGAGGCCTGGCATGCTGCGTTTCATGGGGTCGCCAAGAGTCAGACACGAATGAGCGACTGAACTGAACTGAACTGAACTGAAAAATGATATGATTTTCTCCTTTTATTCTGATACTGTGGGAAACCAGTTTTCAAAAACTGAACAAATCCTGTATTAAACACAAACCCAGTCTACTACACTTTGCCTGCCTGCCTGCTAAGTTGCTTCAATTGTGTCAGATTCTTTGCTAACCTATGGACTGGGGCCCACCAGGCTCCTGTGTTCGTGGGATTCTGCAGGCAAGAATACTGTAATAGGTTGCCATGCCCTCCTCAAGAGTATCTTCCCAACACAGGGATTGAATCTGTATCTCTTATGTCTCCTGCACTGGCAGGCAGATTCTTTACCACTAGCACCACCGGTATTACCTCTTTATATCATGGAATTTGGTTTACCAATATTTTGTTTATGTTTTTGCATCTATGTCCATGGGAAAAATTGTCATATAATTTCACCTACTCATAATGTTCTTCTTGCTGCTGCTGCTGCTAAGTCACTTCAGTCGTGTCCAACTCTGTGCAATCCCATAGACGGCAGCCCACCAGGCTCCCCTGTCCCTGGGATTCTTCAGGCAAGAACACTGGAGTGGGTAATGTTCTTCTTAAATGTCGCCTTTTGCTGCATAACAATTTACACCCATGTTTAATGGGTGCATTAGTCAGAATTCTCCAGAAAAAGAGACATAATAGGATATTTTTGGAACAGATTTCTTTACAAGGAATTGGCTCCTATAAATATGAAGGAGGTTCAAAATTCCCACAATCTACTGTCTGCAAGCCAGAGACCCTGGCAAGGCAGTGACATAAATCAGTTTTAGTCTGAAGGCCTGAGAAGCAGGGATGCCAGTGGTGTCGATTTCAGCTCAGATTTAAAGGCTTAAGAACCAGAGGTTTGGAGGGCAAATGAAGACCAATGTCTCAAGTAATCAGACAGGATGAATAAAAGGGGCCAATGCCTCTTTCTCCTGTCTTTTGTTCTAGTCAGGTCCCCAATGAGTTGGGTGATGCCTACCCACCCACACTGGGAAGGGCAATCTACTGTATTTAGTCCACCATTCAAATGCTAATCTCATCTAGATACAGTCTTATAGACACACTCCAAAGTCATATGTAATCTGGGTACCCTGTGACCAGTCAGTTGGGTTTTGACACATAAAATTAACCATCACAGTAGCCTAAAAAGTATTTCCCTATTATGTCACAGTGTCCATAGATCAGGAATATACATGCATCTTAACTGAGTTCTCACTTTTAGAGAATTTCTCACAGGCTAGCCAGGTTGGCAGTCATGTCAAATTTCAAGTAGGGAATGATTGGTTTCCAAGTTTACTCACTTGATGGTTGGGAAAATTTAGTTATTTTAGGGTTATTGGACTATGAACTCCTGTATGTTGCTGGTTTTTGACTGAAAACAGTCTGAGTTCCTTGGTACATAGTCTTTAGGGCAGTGTACTACATGGCAGCTGGTTGTTTCATAGTGATCAAGCTAGAGCAACAGAATATCACAAAGATATCACAGGCTTTTGCAATGTAATCTTGGAAGTACCATCCCATCACCTCTACCATATTCAATTCAAAGAAAGTCACTAGGTCCAGCCCATAGTCAACTGAATGGGATTGAACAAAAATGAGAATATCACATGGTTATGATGGCCTCATGAAACATGCTGAAAATAGTTCCTTATTTCTCAATTCTCTATAATTTTGTGTATTATTTGTATGCATCTTTCTTAGGAATAATCTATTATTGCTTAATATTGTATTATATCTTCATAAGATATATTTATTTAAATATATCTAATATTGCTTGACATTATTTCTGTTAATAATACATCCCCAAATGATTATATGTAAGATATATTTCATATTAATTATATGTTTTAAATATATTTTATAATATATATCATCGTATGTATCCCATGAAGCATTCTGGAACTGAAGTTGATAAAGTTTATTTTATATCAGGACCCCAAAAATGAAGGTCACCCCAAGGACCCAGCTCACATTACAAATCTGAGCCTAAGTCAGCCTGCAGTTAGGGAAAACACTTGTCAAGGAAACCTAACATACACCAATCACAATCCTCCCACTGAGCTTAGGTGAACTCAGTTCAGATCAGTCACTCAGTTGTGTCTGACTCTTTGCGACCCCATGAATCACAGCAGGCCAGGCCTCCCTGTCCATCACCAACTCCCGGAGTTCACTCAGACTCACATCCATCGAGTCAGTGATGCCATCCAGCAATCTCATCCTGTGTTGTCCCCTTCTCCTCCTGCCCTCAATCCCTCCCAGCATCAGGGTCTTTTCCAATAAGTCAATTCTTCACATGAGGTGGCCAAACTATTGCAGTTTCAGCTTCAGCATCAGTCCTTCCAATGAACACCCAGGACTGATCTCCTTGCAGTCCAAGGGACTCTCAACAGTCTTCTCCAACACCACAGTTCAAAAGCATCAATTCTTGGGCACTTAGCTTTCTTCACAGTCCAACTCTCACATCCATACATGACCACTGGAAAAACCATAGCCTTGACTAGACAGACCTTTGTTGGCAAACTAATATCTTTGCTTTTCAATATGCTATCTAGGTTGGTCACAACTTTCCTTCCAAGGAGTAAGCATCTTTTAATTTCATGGCTGCAATCACCATCTGCAGTGATTTTGGAGCAAAAAAAAATAAAGTCAGCCACTGTTTCCCCATCTATTTGCCATGAAGTGATGGGACCAGATGCCATGATCTTAGTTTGATGGCTCAAAGAATGTTGAGCTTTAAGCCAACGTTTTCACCCTCCTCTTTCACTTTCATCAAGAGGCTTTTTAGTTCCTCTTCACTTTCTGCCATAAGAGTGGTGTCATCTGCATATTTTTATTGATATTTCTCCCAGCAATCTTGATTCCAGCTTGTGCTTCTTCCAGTCCAGCGTTTCTCATGATGTACTCTGCATATAAGTTAAATAAGCAGGGTGAACTCACCTTACCCTAAAAATAGGATCTGCTACCCTTGTAAAGAAATCCCCAGGGAGAGAGGAAAGGAACAAGATAGAAGTAGGGAATTAAGAGGCACAGATTACTGTGTATAAAATAAATAATCTACAAGGATATATTATTGTACAGCACAGGGAATATAGTCAATAATTTATAGTAATTACAAATGAAGTATAATCTTTAAAAATTGTGAGTCGGAGGTGGTCCTAAGATGGTGGAGGAATAGGAAGGGGAGACCACTTTCTCCCCCCAAAATTCATCAAAAGAACATTTAAACACTGAGTAAATTCCACAAAACACCTTCTGAATGCTGGCAAAGGACATCAGGCACCCAGAAAAGCACCCCATTCTCTTCGAAAGGAGGTAGGAAAAAATACAAAAGACTAAAAGAGAGACAAAAAATGTAGGGATGGAGCTCCATCCCAGGAAGAGAGTCTTAAAAAGAGAGAAGTTTCCAAACACCAGGAAACACTCTCACTGCCGAGTCTGTGGCGAGCCTTGGAATCACAGAGGGCAACGTAACTGGGAGGAAAAATAAATAAAGAATTAAAACCCACAGATTACGTGCCCAGTGGTAACTCCCCCAGTGGAGAAGCAGCTCAGAATCCTGCACCCACCACTAGCAAGTGGGGGCTGGGCAGGGAGGCGCAGGCTACATTAAGGACCGGGCCTAAATGCCCCAAGGGCAACTGAGGGAACTAACTTGGGCTAGCAAACCAGACTGTGGGATAGCTACCAAGCGAAAAGCCCTAACCTAAGACACCACCAGGCCCGCTCACAGAATAAAGGACTGAACAGATATAGTCGGCTGCAGACCATCCCCCTCTGGTGACAGGCAGCCAGAGCCGGAAGGGGGCAATCACAGTCCCAGATAGGCGTTATCTACCAAACTGCAAGGAGGCTTCTTTGCTAACTAAGACTTCTTGGGGTTCTGGACGGTCAACATCCTCCTGAGAAGGCGCACCAGTTGTACATCCAGAAAACCGAGCAGCAGGGACAGGGGAGGCAATAAGTAGCAGCAACTGCGCTCACCAAACACCTTATCACCTGAGCTGCTCTGACCTGGGAAGGTCACAAAACGCAGGCCCAACCGAGTCTGCGCCTCTGAGGACTACTTGAGTGCCAGAACCTGAGCAGCGTAGACCTGGGAGGTGCATGCAGCCCAGGGCCGGCCTCGGACGGTTCCCGGCGGAGCAACCTAGAGCCTGAGCAGTGTGGGCAGGGAGGGAACACGCACCATGAGTGGAGGCAGGCCCAGTGTGGCTGAGATACCACGAGCACACGCCAGTGTTATTTGTTTGCAGCGTCCCTCCCTCCCCACAGCGCGACTGAACAAGTGAGCCGTGTCCACCACTGCCCCTTGTGGCAGGGCGAAAATCAGACACTGAAGAGACCAGCAAACAGAAGCCAAAACAGAGGGAACCATCTTGGAAGTGACAGGTGCAATAGATTAAAACCCTGTAGTTAGTACCAACTACATAGGAAGAAGCCTATAGATCTTGAGAAATATAAGCTGGACCAAGGAACTAGCCAAAAATGAACTGACCCCACACTGCCCACAACACCACCAGAGAAAGTCCTAGATATATTTTTACTATTTTTACTATCATTTTTTTAATTTTTTAAAAATTTTAAGTCCTTGATTACTCCTTTAATTTTCATTTTTATAACCTACTATTACTTTGCAAAAAAAGAGACCCTATTTTTTAAAGCAAACTTCATATATATATATATTTTATATAATTTTTGTGACTCTGTTTTTTTTTTTTTCTTTAATATTGTATTTTTGAAAATCCAACCTCTCCTCTAGATTTTTAATCTTTGCTTTTTGGTATTTGTTATCAATTTTGTACCTTTAAGAACCTAATCTTCAGTACCCATTTTTACTTGGGATTGAGATTACTAGCTTGCTCTCTCCCCCTTTTGACTCTCCTTTTTCTCCACCAGGTCACCTCTGTCTCCTCCCTCCCCCTTCTTTTCTCCACCCAACTCTGTGTATCTCTTTGTGTGTTCCAGATGGTGGAGAACACTTAGGGAACTGATTACTGGGTGGATCTGTCTCTCTCCTTTTGATTCCCCCCATTTATCCTCAAGGCCACCTCTGTCTCCTTCCTCCCTCTTCTCTTCTCTTTATAACTCTGTGAACATCTCTGAGCGGTCCAGACTGTGGAGCGCACATAAGGAAGTAATTACTGGCTAGCTTGCTCTCCCCTCTTTTGATTCCACCTTGTCTCATTCAGGTCACCTCTAATCTCCTCCTCCCTCTTCTCTTCTCCATATAACTCTGTGAACCTCTCTGGGTGTCCCTCACTGTGGAGAAACTTTTCATTTTCAACCTAGATGTTTTATCAATGGTGCTGTATAGATGGAGAAGTCTTGAGGCTACTGTAAAAATAAGACTGAAAACCAGAAGCAGGAGGCTTAAGTATAAATCCTGAGACCACCAGAGAACTCCTGACTCCAGAGAACATTAATCGACAGGAGCTCATCAAATGCCTCCATACCTACACTGAAACCAAGCACCACCCAAGTGCCAACAAGTTCCAGAGCAAGACATACCATGCAAATTCTCCAGCAACACAGGAACACAGTCCTGAGCTTCAATATACAGGCTGCCCTAACTCACTCCAAACCAACTGACATCTCAAAACTCATAACTGGACATTTCATTACACTCCAGAGAGAAGAAATCCAGCTCCACCCACCAGAACACCGACACAAGCTTCCCTAACCAGGAAACCTTGACAAGCCACAAGTACAAACCCACCCACAGTGAGGAAACTCAACAATAAAGAGAACTCCACAGACTGCTGGAATATAGAAAGGCCACCCCAAACACAGCAATATAAACAGGATGAAGAGACAAAGAATACCCAGCAGGTAAAGGAACAGGATAAATGCCCACCAAACCAAACAAAAGAGGAAGAGATAGGGAATCTACCTGATAAAGAATTCTGATTAATGAGAGTGAAGTGATCCAAAATCTTGAAATCAAAATGGAATCACAGAAAACAGCCTGGAAATAAGGACTGAGAAGATGAAAGAAAAGTTTAACAAGGACCTAAAAAAAATAAAAAGTCAGTATATAATGAATAATGCAATAAATGAGATCAAAAACACTCTGGAGGGAAGAAATAGAATAACTGGAGGCAGAAAATAGGATTAGTGAAGTAGAAGATAGAATAGTAGAAATAAATGAATCAGAGAGGAAAAAAGAAAAACAAATTAAAAGAAATGAGGACAATCTCAGAGACCTCCAGGACAATGTTAAATGCCCCAACATTCGAATCATAGGAGTCCCAGAAGAAGAAGACAAAAAGAAAGACCATGAGAAAATACTTGAGGAGATAATAGTTCAAAACTTCCCTAAAATGGGGAAGGAAATAATCACCCAAGTCCAAGAAACCCAGAGAGTCCCAAACAGGATAAACCCAAGGCAAAACACCCCAAGACACATATTAATCAAATTAACAAGAATCAAATACAAAGGACAAATACTAAAAGCAGCAAGGGAAAAACAACAAATAACACACAAGGGAATTCCCATAAGGATAACAGCTGATCTTTCAATAGAAACTCTTCAGGCCAGGAAGGGATGGCAAGACATAAAGTAATGAAAGAAAATAACCTACAGCCCAGATTACTGTACCCAGCAAGGATCTAATTCAAATATGAAGGAGAAATCAAAAGCTTTACAGACAAGCAAAAGCTGAGACAATTCAGCACCACCAAACCAGCTCTCCAACAAATGATAAAGGATCTTCTCTAGACAGGAAACACAAAAAGTGTGTACAAATTCAAACACAAAACAATAAAGAAAATGGCAACAGGATCATATTTATCAATAATTACCTTAAACGTAAATGGGCTGAATGTCCCAACCAAAAGACAAATACTGGCTGAATGGATAAAAAAAACAAGACCCCTATATATGTTTCACAGAAGAGACCACCTCAAAACAGGGGACACATACAGACTGAAAGTGAAGGGCTGGGAAAAGACATTCCACGCAAATAGAGACCAAAAGAAAGCAGGAGTAGCAATACTCATATCAGATAAAATAGACTTTAAAACAAAGGCTGTGAAAAGAGACAAAGAAGGACACTACATAATGATCAAAGCATCAATCCAAGAAGAAGATATAACAATTATAAATATATATGCACCCAACATAGGAGCACCACAATATGTAAGACAAATGCTAACAAGTATGAATGGGGAAATTAACAATAACAGAAATAGTGGGAGACTTTAATACCAGACTCACACCTATGGATAGATGAACTAAACAGAAAATTAACAAGGAAACAAACTTTAAATGATACAATAGACCAGTTATACCTAACTGATATCTATAGGACATTTCACCCCAAAAAAATGAATTTCACCTTTTTCTCAAGCACACATGGAACCTTCTCCAGGATGGATCATATCCTGGGCCATAAATCTAGCACTGGTAAATTCAAAAAAATTGAAATAATTCCAAGCATCTTTTCTGACCACAATGCAGTAAGATTAGATCTCAATTACATGAGAAAAATTATTAAAAATTGCAAAATATGAAGGCTGAACAACACGCTTCTGAATAACCAACAAATCACAGAAGAAATAAAAAAAGAAATCAAAATACACATAGAAATGAATGAAAATGAAAACACAACAACCCAAAACCTGTGGGACACTGTAAAAGCAGTGCTGAGGGGAAGATTCATAGCAATACAGGCATATCTCAAGAAACAAGAAAAAAGTCAAATAAATAACCTAACTCTACACCTAAAGCAACTAGAAAAGGAAGAAATGAAGAACCCCAGGGTTAGTAGAAGGAAAGAAATCTTAAAAATTAGGGCAGAAATGAATGCAAAAGAAACAAAAGAGACCATAGCAAAAATCAACAAAGCCAAAAGCTGGTTCTTTGAGAGGATAAATAAAATTGACAAACCATTAGCCAGACTCATCAAGAAACAAAGGGAGAAAAATCAAATCAATAAAATTAGAAATGAAAATGGACAGATCACAACATACAACACAGAAATACAAAGGATCATAAGAGACTACTATCAGCAATTATATGCCAATAAAATGGACAACTTGGAAGAAATGGACAAATTCTTAGAAAAGTACAACTTTCCAAAACTGAACCAGGAAGAAATAGAAAATCTTAACAGACCCATCACAAGCACAGAAATTGAAACTGTAATCAGAAATTTCCATAAAACAAAAGCCCAGGTCCAGATGGCTTCACAGCTGAATTCTACCAAAAGTTTAGAGAATAGCTAATACCTATCCTACTCAAACACTTCCAGAAAATTGCAGAGGAAGGTAACCTTCCAAACTCATTCTACGAGGCCACCATCACCCTAATACCAAAACCTGACAAAGATGCCACAAAAAAGAAAACTACAGGCCAATATCACCGATGAACATAGATGCAAAAATCCTTAACAAAATTCTAGCAATCAGAATCCAACAACACATTAAAAAGATCATACACCATGACCAAGTGGGCTTTATCCCGGGGATGCAAGGATTCTTCAATATTCACAAATCAATTAATGTAACACACCACATTAATAAATTGAAAAATAAAAACCATATGATTATCTCAATAGATGCAGAGAAAGCCTTGAACAGAATTCAACATGCATTTATGATAAAAACTCTACATAAAACAGGAATAGATGGAACATACCTCAACATAATAAAAGCTATATATGACAAACCCACAGCAAACATTATCCTAAACGGTGAAAAATTGAAAGCATTTCCCTTAAAGTCAGGAACAAGACAAGGGTGCCCACTTTCACCACTACTATTCAATATAGTTTTGGAAGTTTTGGCCACAGCAATCAGAGCAGAAAAAGAAGTAAAAGGAATCCAGATTGGAAAAGAAGAAGTAAAACTCTCACTGTTTGCAGATGACATGGTCCTCTATATAGAAAACCCTAAAGACTCCACCAGAAAATTGCTAGAATTAATCAATGAATACAGTAAAAGTTGCAGGATATAAAATCAACAAACAGAAATCCCTTGCATTCCTATACACTAATAATGAGAAAATAGAAAGAGAAATTAGGGAAACAATTCCATTCACCATTGCAACAGAAAGAATAAAATACTTAGGAATATATCACCCTAAGGAAACTAAAGACCTATATATAGAAAACTATAAAACACTGGTGAAAGAAATCAAAGAGGACACTAATAGATCGAGAAATATACCATGTTCATGAATCAGAAGAATCAATAAAGTGAAAATGAGTATACTACCCAAAGCAATCTATAGATTCAATGCAATCCCTATCAAGCTACCTACGGTATTTTTCACAGAGCTAGAACAAATAATTTCACAATTTGTATGAAAATGCAAAAAACCTCAAATAGCCAAAGCAATCTTGAGAAAGAAGAATGGAACTGGAGGAATCAACCTGCCTGACTTCAGGCTCTACTACAAAGCCACAGTCATCAACACAGTATGGTACTGGCACAAAGACAGAAATATAGATCAATGGAACAAAATAGAAAGCCCAGAGATAATTCCATGCACCTATGGACACCTTATCTTTGACAAAGGAGGCAAGAATATACAATGGAGAAAAGACAATCTCTTTAACAAGTGGTCCTGGGAAAACTGGTCAACCACTGTAAAAGAATGAAACTAGAACACTTTCTAACACCATACACAAAAATAAACTCAAAATGGATTAAAGATCTAAACGTAAGACCAGAAACTATAAAACTCCTAGAGGAGAACATAGGCAAAACACTCCCAACATAAATCACAGCAGGATCCTCTATGACCTACCTCCCAGAATACTGGAAATAAAAGCAAAAATAAACAAATGGGACCTAATTAAACTTAAAAGCTTTTGCAACACAAATGAAACTATAAGCAAGGTGAAAAGACAGCCTTAAGAATGGGAGAAAATAATAGCAAATGAAGCAACTGACAAACAACTAATCTCCAAAATATACAAGCAACTCCTGCAGCTCAATTCCATAAAAATAAACAACCCAATCAAAAAATGGGCCAAAAACTAAACAAACATTTCTCCAATGAAGAAATACAGATGGCTAACAAACACATGAAAAGATGCTCAACATCACTCATTATCAGAGAAATGCAAATCAAAACCACTATGAGGTACCATTTCATGCCAGTCAGAATGGCTGCTTTCCAAAAGTCTAAAAGCAATAAATGCTGGAGAGGGTGTGGAGAAAAGGGAACCCTCTTACACTGTTGGTGGGAATGCAAACTAGTACAGCCACTATGGAGAACAGTGTGGAGATTCCTTAAAAAACTGGAAATAGAACTGCCTTATGACCCAGCAATCCCACTGCTGGGCATACACACCGAGGAAACCAGAATTGAAAGAGACACGTGTACCCCAATGTTCATAGCAGCACCGTTTACAATCGCCAGGACATTGAAGCAACCTAGATATCCATCAGCAGATGAATGGATAAGAAAGGTGTGGCACATATACACAATGGAGTATTACTCAGCCATTAAAAAGAATACATTTGAATCAGTTCTAATGAGTTGGATAAAACTGGAGCCTATTATACAGAGTGAAGTAAGCCAGAAAGAAAAACACCAATATAGTATACTAACACATATATATGGAATTTAGAAAAATGGTAACAATAACCCTCTATGAAAGACAGCAAAAGAGACAAAGATGTATAGAATAGTCTGTTGGACTCTGTGGGTGAAGGAGACGGTGGGATGATTTGGGAGAATAGCATTGAAACATGTATAATATCATATAAGAAACGAATCGCCAGTTCAGGTTCAATGCATAATACAGGATGCTTGGGGCTGGTGCACTGGGATGACCCAGAGGGATGGTACGGAGAGGGAGGTGGGAGGGGGTTTCAGGATGGGGGTCACGTGTATACCCATGGTGGATTCATGTTGATGTATGGCAAAGCAAATACAATATCATAAAGTAATTAGCCTCCAATTAAAATAAATAAATTGATATTAAAAAATAAATAAAAATTGTAAGTCACTACGTTGTACAGATGAAAATTATATAATACTATAAATTTATTATACCTCAACACCAAAAAACCCAAGTTCCCAACTTCCCAGTCAATCATGCCCATTTCAGCACTGCTTCTTCTAACTCTCTATAAAACTCACTCTTCCCAAAAGGTTTTGGGAAGACTCAGTTCAGTTCAGTTGCTCAGTCGTGTCCGACTCTTTGTGACCCCATGAATTACAGCACACCAGGCCTCCCTATCCATCAACAACTCCAGAGTCCACCCAAACCCATATCCATTGAGTCGGTGATGCGATCCAAACATCTCACCCTCTATCGTCTCCTTCTCCGCTCACCCTCAATCTTTCCCAGCATCAGGGTCTTTTCTAATGAGTCAGCTCTCCACATCAGGTAGCCAAAGTATTGGAGTTTCAGCTTCAACATCAGTCCCTCCAATGAACACCCAGGACTGATTTCCTTTAGGATGGACTGATTGGATCTCCTTGTAGTCCAAGGGACTCTCAAGAGTCTTCTCCAAAACTACAGTTCAGAAGTATCAATTCTTCAGCACTCAGATTTCTTTGTAGTCCAACTCTCACATCCATATATGACTACTGGAAAAACCATAGCCTTAACTAGATGGACCTTTGTTGACAAAGTAACGTCTCTGCTTTTCAATATGCTGTCTCAGTTCAGTTGAGTTCAGTTCAGTCACTCAGTCGTGTCTAACTCTTTGAGACCCCACGAATCGTAGCACGCCAGGCCTCCCTGTCCATCACCATCTCCCGGAGTTCACTCAGACTCACGTCCATTGAGTCAGGGATGTCATCCAGCCATCTCATACTCTGTCTTCCCCTTCTCCTCCTGCCCCCAATCCCTCCCAGCATCAGAGTCTTTTCCAATGAGTCAGCTCTTCGCATGAGGTGGCCAAAGTACTGGAGTTTCAGCTTTGGCATCATTCCTTCCAAAGAAATCCCAGGGCTGATCTCCTTCAGAATGGACTGGTTGGATCTCCTTGCAGTCCAAGGGACTCTCAAGAGTCTTCTCTAACACTACAGTTCAAAAGCATCAATTCTTCAGTGCTCAGCTTTCTTCACAGTCCAACTCTCACATCCATACATGACCACAGGAAAAACCATAGCCTTGACTAGACGGACCTTTGTTGGCAAAGTAATGTCTCTGCTTTTCAATATGCTATCTAGGTTGGTCATAACTTTTCTTCCAAGGAGTAAGTGTCTTTTAATTTCATGGCTGCAGTCACCATCTGCAGTGATTTTGGAGCCCAGAAAAGAGCCAGCCATCCTGGAATGTGAAGTCATGTGGGCCTTAGAACACATCACTACGAACAAAGCTAGTGGAGGTGATGGAATTCCAGTTGAGCTATTTCAAATCCTCAACTGTAATGTGAAATGCGAAATCTCAAATGTGAAAGATGATGCTGTGAATGCGCTGCACTCAATATGCCAGCAAATTTTGGAAACTCAGCAGTGGCCACAGGACTGGAAAAGGTCAGTTTTCATTCCAATCCCAAAGAAAGGCAATGTCAAAGAATGCTCAAACTACCGCACAATTGCACTCATCTCACACACTAGTAAAGTAATGCTCAAAATTCTCCAAGCTAGGCTTCAGCAATATGCTGTCTAGGTTGGTCATAACTTTCCTTCCAAGGAGCAAGCATCTTTTAATTTCCTAGCTGCAATCACCATCTGCAGTGATTTTGGAGCCCAGAAAAATAAAGTCAGCTACTGTTTCCACTGTTTCCCCATCTATTTGCCATGAAGTGATGGGACCAGATGCCATGATCTTAGTTTTTTGAATGTTGAGCTTTAAGCTAACTTTTTCACTCTCGTCTTTCACTTTCACCAAGAGCCTCTTTAGTTCTTCTTCACTTTCTGCCATAAGGGCCCTGTCATCTGCATATCTGAGGTTATTGATATTTCTCCTGGCAATCCTGATTCCAGCTTGTGCTTCCTCCTGTTTGTAAGGCCCTGTACTCCCTTAATCCATGGGCTATTTTTCCTTGAATAAGGGATATCAAACTCATTACTAGTTTTTAGTCATTTGACAGTTTTGGCAATGAGATAGGACCCAAAGACAGCTGCTGGCAATCTGGGTACAGCTCCTGGATGCAAATAGATAAAGATACACATGGAGTCCTTTTGGTTCACTGCATCTTGGGCTACTCTCCAGGATTACTAGTAAGTGTCTTTCAGGTCAATCACCACATATTTTGCATTCTGAGCTCTTCGAATTCATTCTAATCCTTCCAGGTGGAATACTGGGGTATGAGAGACTTCAGATTTTTCACGAGACATAACTGTGCCACAGCATTTGTGTTTGTGGTAAATTAGGTCCTGACAGCTCTCAGGAACTGTGCACAGGAAGCCAGAAATGTAAATCTGGTTGAATTAAGGAGGATTATTTCAACAAGGGAAAATAATGGGTACAACTCATCTGAAGAAAGTCTTCCCTAGTGGCTCAGACAGAAAAGAGTCTGCTTGCAATGCAGGAGATCCAGGTTTGATCCCTGGGTTGGAAAGATCCCCTGGAGAAGGGAATGGCAACCCACTCCAGTGTTCTTGCTGGGAAAATCCCATGGATGGAAGATCCTGGTGGGCCCCAATCCATGGAGTTGCAAAGAGTCAGACATGACTGAGCGACTAACACACACAGCTGAAGAAAGTAAGATGGTAGCTGTTAGGGGATTCACAAAGTCTAGAGGTCAGTCCACACGGTATAAACTGCTAGGGAACTTGGAGAAATACATTAAGGCAAGAAATTCAAACTGCTTTGACCAGTGACACTTCACAATCTTAGCAGGCACAAGTCAGACTATTAGAAGCCATTAGGGAATCTACCAATAAAAATAGTTCTTTACCTGAAAGAAATAATAGATCTATTCCTAACAGGAATCTCGGCAGCCAATGCTGCAAAATTGGTGGGTATGACTTTAGTACTTATATACTGTTAGAAGAAACAGATTAGGATGGGAGAGTAGGAGGACAGACATAGAGCTCATGTACTCCCACAAACATATCAAAAATACATCCACATGTGGAAGAATTCTCGCTGAAAACTAACTGGAAACTGGCAGAAGGACTCCAATATGACCAAGGTTTTAAGAAAGATACACACATAATCAGGTAGCATGAGAAAAAAAGTTACTGGGTTCATACCTTTGCCCCTGGGAGGGGTCTCAAAGGAAAAGACAGATCGAAAGGGGCAGACAGCCACACTGGGGAGTGAGTGGGTCAAGCTACAGACTGAGTGACTCAGTCCTCGAGTGCTATACATAGAAGACACCCCCCCCCTCCCCTGGGCAAACTGGAGAAATGCTGGGACAGGTAAAAACACTGGAAAGCCTAGACTCTACTCATGCAGGTGTTAGCCTGCCCCCAGGCAGGACTTCCTTGATGGCTCAGAGAATATAGAATCTGCCAGCAATGCAGGAGGCCCGGGTTTGACCCCTGGTGCAGGGAGGTCCTCTGGAAAAGGGAATGGCTACCCTCTCCAGTATTCTTACCTGGGAAATCCCATGGACAGAGGAGCCTGCCGGGCTACAGTCCATGGGGTTGTAAAGAGTTGGACACAACTGAATGACTAACAGGCAGGACTGAGAGAGGTCTGCCCTAGTGGTTGCTAGGTTTCCCCACAACTGCTTCACCACACTGAGCTCCATTGCCCAAACCAAGTATACACCTTAGTCCTGATCACTCCAAGCTTTGGATGCAGGGCTTCCAGGACCTAGGAAAAAACTCAACCTTGGGAGGAAGAAGCAAGCAAATCCTGGAACAGAGCCCAGGTGGGGCAGTGGTGGCCACAGCTGGTGCTTACTCAAGTGGCACCCCAGAAGCAGCCTGAATTCTGATGGCAGCACGGCTTCTAGGTTTCCTGTGACAGCCTCACTCTCTGCCCCAGCCAAAGTCAAGCAAATTCAGTTCAGCTCAGTTTCTCAGTCCTGTCTGACTCTTTGCAACCCCATGGACTGCAGCATGCCAGGCTTCCCTGTCCATCACCAACTCCCGAAGCCTATTCAAATTCATGTCCATCACATCAGTGATACTATCCAACCATCTCATCCTCTGCTGTCCCCTTCTCCTCCTGCCTTCAATTTTTCCCAGCATCAGTATCTTTTCCAATGAGTCAGTTATTTGAATCAAATGGCCAAAGTATTGGAGTTTCAGCTTCAGCATCAGTCCTTCCAATGAATATTGAGGACTGATTTCCTTTAGGATGGACTGGTTGTATCTCCTTGCTGTCCAAGGGACTCTCAAGAGTCTTCTCCAACACCACAGTTCAAAAGCACCAATTCTTCGGCACTCAGCTTTCTTTATAGTCCAACTGTCACATCCATACGTGACTACTGGAAAAACATGACTAGATGGACCTTTGTTGGTAAAGTAATATCTCTGTTTTTTAATATGCTGTCTAAGTTGTTCATAACTTTTCTTCCACTCACTATTCACTCCATGCACAGTAAAGCACTATATCTGGGGTGGTCACCATCAGGGAAAAGACACAACCATGGGCCACATCTGATTGGAGCCACAGATGCCAAATTGGCCACCTGATGGGAACAGCTGGCTCATTGGAAAAGACCCTGATGCTGGGAAAGATTGAAGGCAGGAGGAGCATGGAGCAAGGGAGGATGAGACGATTGGATGACATTACCAACTCAATGGACATGAGTTTGAGCAAACTCCGGGAAATGGTGATGGGCAGGGAAGCCTGATGAGCTGCAGTCCATGGGGTTGCAAAGAGTCGGACATGACTGAGTGACTGAACAACAACAGATGCTGACACAGGCAGAGGATCAGATCTATGCAAGCATAGGATTCCTACTTGCTTGTTCCCCTTCTTCAGAGCAAAAGTCCTGGTACAGAGACAAGGAAAAACACACATTAAAAGGAAACAGTGCCAGCTAGAGGTTGACACTGGCAGTTTCTGCTCCAATAACTTGGGATCAGACCTCACCCCTGACGGGGAGATGATGATGACTGAGCAGAAAGGAAGTCACACCTCACATCCTGCACAGGATCTAACTCCTCCATCTCCAGACCCACCGCCTACCACAGTGATAGCTGTCAGCACACTCTGAGGAAAGATGTGACTGTCTTCCACATTAAATAGAAACAAAAAGAAGAAACGAACAGAGAAGAATGAAAAGAACAACTGGAAAACAATAAAATGGCGATAAGTACATACTTATCAGTAACTACTTTAAATGTCAATAGACTAAATGTTCCAATCAAAAGACAGAGGGAAGCTGATTGAAATAAAAATGGGAAAAGCACAAACGCATCAAGCCAAAATAGCATGTTGCAAGAAAAAAGAGGGGAGGGGGTCAATGATGAAATCACAGAGGAAATCAGAAAATATTTTAAGCCAAATGAAAATGGAAATATAACTTTCAAAAAAAAATCAATGAAACCAAGAGCTGCATTTTTGGAAAGATAAACATGCATACACACACACACACACACACACACACACACACACACACACACACTCTCTTTCTTTATCCATTTGTCTATCGATGGACATAAAGGTTGCTTCCATGTCTTGGCTACTGTAAAGAGCATTGCAATGAACATTGGCATGCATGTACCTTTTCAAATTATGGATTCCTCTGGATATATGCCCAAGAGTGGGGTTACAAAATCATATGGCAGCTCTAGTTCTAGTTTTTTAAGGAACCACCATACTGTTCTCCATAATGGCTATACTAGTTTACATTCCGACCAACACTGTAGGAGGGTTCCCTTTTCTCCACACCCTCTCCAGCATTTATGCTTTGTAGACATTTAGATGATGGTCATTCTGACCAGTGTGAGGTGATATCTCCTTGTTGTTTTCATTAACATTTCCAAAGAGTTAGCCAAGTTGTGAAAGCAAAGGAAAAGTTCATGAAGGAAATTAAAAGTGCTACTTCAATGAAAATATGAGTGATAGGAAAGAAAAATAGCCCAATTACTGATATAAAGACAGTTTTATTAGTCTGGATAAAAGATCAAACCAGCCACAACATTCCCTTAAGCCAAAGCCCAATCTAGAGCAAGGTCCTAACTGTTCAATTACATGATGGCTGTGAGAAATGAGGAAGCTGCAGAAGAAAAGTTTTAAGAGGTTGGTTCATAGGGTTTAAGGAAAGAAGCAATTCCCATCACATAAAAGTGCAAGGTGAAACAGCAAGTGCTGATGTAGAAGCTTCAGAAAGTTATCCAAAAGATCTAGCTAAGATAATTAATGAAGGTGGCTACACTAAACAGATTTTCAGTGGAGACAAAACAGCCTTCTGTTGGAAGAAAATGCCATCTAGGATTTTCACAGCTCAAGAGGAGTAGTCAACACCTTTCTTAGAAGCTTCAAAAGACAGGCTGACTCTCTTGTTAGGGGCCAGTGGAGCTGGTGACTTTAGGTTGAAGCCAATGCTCATTTACCATTCTGAATCCTAGGGCCATTAAGAGTTATGCTAAATCTACTCTGCCTATGATTTAGAAATGGAAGAAAAAGCTGGGACAGCAGAACATCTATTGACAACATGGCTTAGTGAATATTTTAAGCCCACTGTTGAGACCTACAGACAAGAAAAAAAAAATGATTCCTTTCAAAAATATTACTGATCATTGACAATGCATGTGGTCACCCAAGATCTCTGATGGAGGTGGACAAAGAGATTAATGTTCTTTACATGCCTGGAATACAACATCCATTCTGCAGCCCATGGATGAGGAAGTCATTTTGATTTTCAAGTCTTGTTATTTAAGAAATATATTTCATAAATGCTATAGCTGCCATAGATAGGGATTACTCTCATAGATCTGGGCAAAGTAAATTGAAAATCTTCTGGAAATCATTCATCATCCTAGATGCCATTAGGAACCCTTGTGATTCACAGGAAGAGGTCAAAATATCACCATTAACAGGAGTTTGCAAAAAGTTGATTCCAGCCCCCATGATTGACTTTGAGGGGTTCAAAACTTCAGTGGAGGAGGTTAACTGCAGATGGTGTGGAAATAACACAAGAATTAGAATCAGAAGTGGAGCCTGAAGATATGAATTAATTGCTGCAATCTCATAAAACCTGAATGAATGAGGAATTGCTTCTTATGGATGAGCAAAGAAAATCATTTCTTGAGACTGTATTTACACCTGATGAGGATGTTGTGAAGACTGTGGAAATGACAACAAAGGATTTATAATGTTACAAAAACTTAGTTGACAAAGCAGTAGCAGTGTTTGAGAAGGTTGACCCCCATTCTGAAAGAAGTTCTACTGTGGGTAAAATGCTATTAAACAGCATTGTGTTCTACAGACAAATCATTTGTGAAAGGAGGAGACAATCATGAAGCAAACTTCATTGTTGTCTCATCTTAAGACATTGCCACAGCCACTCCAACCACTAGCAATAGCCATCCTGATCAGTCAGTAGCCATCAACATCAAGGCAAGACATGCTACCAGCAAAAAGATTAAGATTCCCTGAAGGCTCAGATGATGGCTAGCATTTTTTATTTTAGCAATAAAATCATTTTTAAAATTAATTGATATGCATTGTTTTTTAAGACATAATGCTATCCACACTTAAAAGACTACAGTAAACATAACTTTTATATGCACTGGGAAACCCTTGCTTTATTGTGGTGATCCGGAAGTGAATGCACAGTATCTTCAAGGTATGCCTGTATTTTTTCATGGCATATTTTTGTAGATCTTTTGCTGATTCCTCATTAGCAATTATTTATCTTCAAATAAACCAAGTTATCTATGGACGAGCAGTTTACAGGGGTTTGTGTGGCAAAGGGGCTAGTATAGTATTCTTTTACTTATGACACAGAGTTGTGTGTGTTATTGAAATCTCTACTTCTCCCCAACCAGCCATAGACTACTTCCTGTTCAATACTTCAATAAGCCTCAGCCGGGCTTCCCTAGTGGCTCAGACAGTAAATAATCTGTCTGCAATTCAGGAACCCAGGTTCGATCCCTGGGTCGGGAAGATCCCCTGGAGCAGGGCATGTCAACCCACTCCAGTACTTTTACCTGGAGAATCCCATGGACAGAGGAACCTGGCGGGCTATAGTCCACAGGGTCACAAAGAGTTGGACACAACTGAGTGACTAACACGTTCACTTTCAAGCTCCCTTTTATTATTATCATTATTAACAATGTTGTGTGGCTCATGGGATATCAGTTCCCCAACCAGGGATTGAACCTGGGCCATAGCAGTGAAAGCTCAGAATCCTAACCACTAGGCTACCAGGGAACTCCCAAGCCTGGATCCTTTCAGTGCCTCATGGAATACAAGAAATACGCAGAGGTAACTCTGTAAACAACCATGCTTACCTTTCTAAACAAGAGATTGACAAATTTAGCAATACCACTTTGAAATTCATAGCTGCAGACTCTTTCTACATGTGTTGCTTGATATCCTCTGAGTTTTCAGTATTTGGCCAGTTTTCCCCATATATCGTGGCACAGAGTTATAGAAGACATCTAATTTTACTAAAAATTGCAGGTTTTTTGTTTGATGAGAATAGTTTTGGCATGGATTTTTACAGCATTAGCCATTCTTTTATTTCTTCTAAAACTAGATGTCTAGAAGGCTCACCTTGTTTCCATTGTGCAACTGCAATACTTTAGAGAGTTCATTAACTCCCCTCCACAATTTAAAAATAATTCTCATTTGTCTCTTTATATATTATAATAAATATTAAATAACTCATTTAATTTAGGAATTTATTTTATTATTTTAATGTTCAGATTTTTTTAACATGCTAGAAACCATTTGTCAAATATGTTTCCTTCCAATAAGAGTTTTAGCTATATCATTAAAATTCCAGCTTACACAAACTTACATATGTATCCTCAGTTCATCAAGAAATGTGAAGTCTTGCAAATCACAAGTGACCTTTTCAATACTATAGATGACTTTTGCAGTATCAGCTACAGACCCTGCTTTAGTTTCTTTCTTAATATGGTCATTCAGAATAGTCTAAATGTCTGTCATCTACAAGTTTATAATGAACTCTGCGTGCTAAACACTGTGTCAAATCAGTTCATTAGCAGCTTTGCCAGTCATTTTCTCTTTTCATTGTTTCTTTCCATCACGGCTACCAGCTATGGCCTAATTCCAAAATGCCATCTAACAATATAAAATAGCTTGGAATGATGAGATTTTTAACAGATTAAAGATTTTCCTTTAATATTCTAGATGTAATCCTACTGCCAGTAACTATGGAGTCCACTACTTATATGACTATGAAAATGTCTGTGTTATTATATTAATCAATAGATAGGTAGAAATACATAGTGTGATCAGTACAGATAAATAAGATATGTATGTTCATGCATACATGAATGCATGAAAATAAAGCATGAAAATGAAGCATGCTTTCATGAAACATAAAAATAAACATCAAGCTCATAACTTTATAACTGTCTGCATAGTCAAAGCTATCTTCCCAGGTGGCACTAGTGGTAAAGAACACAGCCTGCCAATCTGGGAGACATAATAGACATGGGTTCGGTCCCTGGGTCAGAATGATCACCTGGAGGAACGCATGGCAACCCACTTCAGTATTCTTGCCTGGAGAATCCCATGGGCAGAGGAGCCTGGCGGGTTATGGTCCATATGGTCACAAAGAGTCGGACATGACTGAAGCGAACCTATGCATTTTTCTTATGGAAATGTTTGCCTTAAGCTATGTTAGTGGAGAGTGAAAAAGTTGGCTTAAAGCTCAACATTCAGAAAACGAAGATCATGGCATCTGGTCCCATCACTTCATGGCAAATAGATGGGGAAACAGTGGAAACAGTGTCAGACTTTATTTCTCTGGGCTCCAAAATCACTACAGATGGTGACTGCAGCCATGAAATTAAAAGACGCTCACTCCTTGGAAGGAAAGTTATGACCAACCTAGATAGCATATTCAAAAGCAGAGACATTACTTTGCCAACAAAGGTCCATCCAGTCAAGGCTATGGTTTTTCCTGTCGTCATGTATGGATGTGAGAGTTGGACTGTTAAGAAGGCTGAGCACCAAAGAATTGATGCTTTTGAACTGTGGTGTTGGAGAAGACTCTTGAGAGTCCCTTGGACTGCAAGGAGATCCAACCAGTCCATTCTGAAGGAGATCAGCCCTGGGATTTCTTTGGAAGGAATGATGCTAAAGCTGAAACTCCAGTACTTTGACCACCTCATGTGAAGTGTTGACTCATTGGAAAAGACTCTGATGCTGGGAGTGATTGGGGGCAGGAGGAGAAGGGGACTACAGAGGATAAGATGGCTGGATGGCATCATTGACTCAATGGATGTGAATCTGGGTGAACTCCGGGAGTTGGTGATGGACAGGGAGGCCTGACATGCAGCAATTCATGGGGTCACAAAGTGTCGGACATGCCTGAGTGACTGAACTGAACTGAAAGTCAAACATTTTTAACACACTATTTATAGTGACTACATTGTGTATACAGACATGTTGTTTGTTAAGTGAGTTGATCTCATGTAACACCAGAAGCTCGAGGAGTTAGTCTATAACCTTTACATCAGATTTCAAAGAAGCAAAGAATTTGGACTTAACATCAGTACCAGATTTGATGTATATTTATATTTAAGTACTGTTTACCTATGATATCAAACATGAAATGTTGCTGCCAAGAAGTTGGAGACTGCAGTGCTGGGAGGCTCACATACTAGGCTGTTATTTAAAAACAGATCTTCCTTTTCCATAGAATTTTCATGTAAGTGGTGATCCAGAAGGGTGTGTGTGTGTGTGTGTGTGTGTGTGTGTATATATTTTTTACTCTTGCCTTCTAGCTTTAAATAAGAGGGGGAAAAGTACCCAAGCACACACCCATGGAAGTGACTTATGTCTTGGGTTAAGGCTGGGAAAGAAAAGAAGTATGCTCTGAATATTACGTTTATGAATTTGTCTGGATGTCATCCAAAATCATTGAAAAGAGCAAACAGACCTACATGCCAAATCCCAGAGTTATGTTCAAGTTGTTCAGCATACATTCCAGACTGAGAATCAATGTTACAAACAGCTACAACTGCCAGCAGCTTTGAGAATAACTTGAAAACATGACATTTTGGATTCTAGAAATATTTTTCATGGCAATAGAGATGGTAAAACACATACATTTATGTAGCACACAATTTTGTCTTCTGTCAGTAATTGCTGGCTTGGGCCTCTGAGATGTCTCTATCAATCCTTGGAAACTAAAGTTAGAAGTGAGCCTTCGATGGGGGAGCAAAATTTCCATCTGTATTTTAAGTATCTAAATATTCTAAGTGCATTATTTCTGACACAGTAACAGTGACTTTTTTTTAATTAAACACTTTATTTTGAGGTAATTGTAGACTCACATGCAATTATAAGAAATAATATGGAGAGAACCTATGTATCATTTAATCAGTTTCTCCCAATGGCAACATCTTGGAAAACTACAGTACAGTATCACAACCAGGATACACATTGATATTGACACAATCAACACACAAAACAATCCCCTTACCACAAGGATCTTTGAGTTGCCTTATTATAGCTATACTTACTTTATTTCGTCCCACCCTGCTCCTAACATTTGGAAACCTCTAATCTGTCCTCCATTTCTGTGATTTTGTCATTTCCAATTGCTTTTAGGAAATATTCTTTATTGGTTTCTCCTTCCTATCTTTCAGTCCTTTTTCTGTTACTTTTATGCAGATATCTTTCAACTAAAATACTGGAGGTTCAGTGTAAGCTCCCCCTTTTCAAAGTAAATAAATGCCCAGGGAATGTAAACCAAGTGTAGGCAGAATGATCAAAAGTTTAACTGTTTATTGAGTATCATATGCAGGATACTGTTCTAGGCATTAGAGGACATAGTGAAGAAGACAGACAAGTTCCAGTTCATGTGAAACTTACATCCTAATAGGAAAAAGGCACAATAAATAAATTTTAATATAGATCAGTGGAACAGGACAATAAGCCCAGAAATAAACCCATGTACTTATGGTCATGGACTGCAAGGAGATCCAACCAGTCCATCCAAAAGGAGATCAGTCCTGGGTGTTCACTGGAAGGACTGATGTTGAAGCTGAAACTCCAATACTTTGGCTACCTGATGCGAAGAGCTGATTCATTTGAAAAGACCCAGATGCTGGGAAAGATTGAGGGCAGAAGGAGAAGGGGACAACAGAGGATGAGATGGTTAGATGGCATTACGTGGGTTTGGGTGGACTCTGGGAGTTGGTGATGGACAGGGAGGCCTGGCGTGCTGCAGTTCATGGGGTCGCAAAGAGTCAGATATGACTGAGCGGCTGAACTGAACTTACGGTCAATTACTCTATACAAAGGGGGCAAGAATATACAATGGAGAAATGACAGTCTCTTCAATAAGTACTGCTGGGAAAACTGGATAGTTACATGTAAGAGAATGAAATTAGAACGCTCCATAACACCTTACACAAAAAATAAACTCTAAGCGGATTAAAGACCTAAATATAAGGCCAGATACTATAAAACTCTTAGAGGAAAAGATAGGCAGAACTCTCTGTGACATGAAACATATTAGTAAGCTCTTTTTTGATCCACCTCTAGGGTAATGAAAATAAAAACAAAAACAAATGGGACCTAACTAAACTTAAAAGCTTCTGCACAGAAAAGGAAACCATAGACAAAACAAAAATGCAATCCACAAAATGGGAGAAAATATTTACAGGCAAAGCAGCTAACAAGGGATTACTCTCCAAAATATAAAAGCAGCTCAATATTAAAAAAAAAATTGATGGGCAGAAGATCTGAGACATTTCTCCAAAGAAAACATAAAGATGGCCAAAGAGCACATGAGAAGATGGTCAACACCATTAATTATCAGAGAAATGCAAATCAAAACTACAATGAGGTATCACCTCACACCAGTCAAAATAACCATCATCACAAGGGGTGGGAAGGGGATGGGGTGGGAGCGCTGGGGTGGGGTTGGAGGAAGGCTCAAGAGGGAGGGGATATATGTATACTTATGGCTGATTCTCATAGTTGTAACAACAAAACTGACACAACACTGTAAACAATTATCATCCAATTAAAGATCTGAGGGATCTTCCGGACTCAGGAATCAAACCCAGGTCTCCCACATTTCAGGCAGATTCTTTACTGTCTGAACCATCAGGGAAACCCCTTATAATGTTGGTGTAAATGTAAATTGGTATAACCACTATGGGGAGCAGTACAGAGGTTCTTTTAAAAAATAAAATGAAAACTACCATATGGTACAGAAATCTCACTCCTAGGCATACACCCAGAGAAAACCATAATATGAAAGGTATGCACCCCAATGTTCACTGAAGCACTGTTTACAATAGCCAGGTCATGGGAGCAACCTAAACGTCCATCAATAGATGAATCAATAAAGAAGAGGTTTTATACATACACACACACACACACACACATACACACACACTGGAATACTATTCAGCCATTAAAAAGAATGAAATAATGCCATTTGCAGCAACATAGCTGGACCTAGAGATTATCATACTAGTGAAGTAAGTCAGACAGAGAAAGGTATCAAACATATGATATAACTCTTATGTGGATATAACTCTTATGAGTGATATGATAGATAATGATATAAATGAACAGATTTACAAAACAGACTTACAGATATTGAAAAGAAACTTATGGTTACCAAAAAGGAAACATTTGTGGAGGGGGAGGGAATATTCAGGAGCTTTGGATGAACATACATACACTACTGCATTTAAGATAGATGACCAACAAGGACCTACAGTATAGCACAGGGAACTCTAGTCAGTGTTCTGTGATAACCTATGTAAGAAAAGAATCTAAAGAAGAATATATGTATATGTATAACTGAATCACTTGGCTGTATACCTGAAACTTACACACCGGAAATCAACTACATTCCAATAAAATTAAAATTAAAAAAATAGCAAAAGAACTTAAAAAATGATTAAATGTACAAACTTTAAAGTCTTTACCCTTATGTGATATTTCTCAGTTACATGTTCATGTGTGTATATATATGCAATGGAAAATAATCTGCTAGGCTATACACTCTATGAAGGCAAATACCTTATTTGTCTTGTTTGCTTTTTGATTTAAATAAAATGATGACTGCAATGTAGTAGTTCATTATTTGTTCAACCACACTAGTTATAGTGAGCCCATACTGTAGTCATAGGCATGGTTCTAGGTACTGAGAATATAGCAGTAATCAGACAAAACTCCCTGCCCTCACAGAGCTTTGTGAATTCCAAAGGTAGTTGGCACCAAACAGGTTTTCAATAACCTGTCAACTGCTGCTATTGCTACTGTCATTATTTGTACTATTTGTAACATTTACTTCAGCTGATTCACAGATGTAATTATTGCAGTAACTCCAGAACCCAAGGACAGATGTGTGAGAAAATTCAGTGTACAATGTTGGAAATGGTAAAGTTAATATTTTATGATCTTTCCTCCCATAACCACAAGAGATGTTTTGACCTTCCTCCTGGTGACCAGTATTGTAGCCTTTCTTTTCCCAGCAGAGATGCCTAGTCTGATTATCATGCCAATGTTTGTTCTGAGCATGCCATGAGAGTGTATATAGGTTGTCATTCAAATACAGCAGAGTGCTATAGCTAGCATTGTAGAAAACAACACAAAACAAAAACAACTTGATTTATAATACATCTTTTTTTTTTTAATTAAGTTACCTTTCTATTTGCTTTTAGAGATAGAACATACATTTTTCTTTGCATTTCTAAATATCTTCTAGATTGATTTTTGGGGTGTGTGACTGAGTGGATAAAGCATAGAAATTTATAGAGTACCCAATTTTGTCTTACAGTAGACAAAATTTACAGTAGACAGAATTGTGTATTCTATAAACTTATATGTAGTTGCTGACATAAGACATAATAAATTCAATTATTATGACATAATACAATCCCCAAAGATTCCCAAATTTGAGAATTGACTGGTACAAAGAGCACCTATCAAGGATATTTGATTGAACACATATAATAGCAAGTTGCCACTTAATACCAACACGGTTAGACATACCTCCAGGGGTGGTTTGAGGCTGTCTGTTCTTCTTTTGATGAAATGACAGTGCTTTCATCTAATAACGCCTCCACCTCCAAGAGTGATATGTAATATTATTTTGTACATAAATGGGCACTCTCATCTGAGACTTTTCTCTCCTGACCCTGCTCATCCTATCTCCTCTGTTTAGGTGTTAGTTGTTTGCAGAAGTATTGTTTGAGGATTTTTCTCTCTTCTTAACCTCTCTTCTGGTGGGGACAGAAAGATTTAAGGATCAAATGTAACCTCAGGGGTAGCCCAAGCTTTCCTTTGACTGAAAGGCAGAATTCAAAGCAGAACCCAGGCTGATAGGATGACATTTCTAACTGTTTGAATTTCTGGTGGTTTATTCTATACAGATGTAAATTTAACATTATCTGGCCTTTAAAGGAAGAGCACACAAGAGCAGGACAAGACCAAACCAAAAATAGCAAAGAGAAACAGACTTCTGTGGAAATGTCTGACATTAGTAACAAAGTGTTTCATTACGATGCTATCCTAATCTTGGTACTCACCTTATGCCTAGAACCATACTAAAAAACCCTTATCTAAAATACCTGCTTCCACTGTTTCTCAAGAGATTGTCTCTTCTCATTCTATCAGTCCATCTTGTACATTTCCCTGGAATTATCTTCCTTTTTGCCTGTCATCAAGTTACTGTAAAAACAAATAAAAGCAAAAAGAAAATTAACACCTACCTTGGCTACTCAATCTGAGTTGGAGTCCTGGAGTCTGTAGTTTTAAAGCTTCCAGGTCATTCTGAGGTATAGCAAGATTGAGGAATTGCTGGAATGTAAGTAAAGTTCAAAGTCTTTGATTTCACATCCAAAGTCCAACTTCATCTGACCTTAATGTTATTATATTTACCTGAAAATACATTTTAAAATATATTTTAAAAAACAGTAAACTTCATTAATTTTAAAATCTTCTAACTGACTTGAGTGTGAAAAAAGATTTCTTTTTACTTATCCTCAACAAGACTTTCATGCAAGTCTGGTAGGATATAAAATGCTAAACTATCAATTTTCTAACAACTCAACTTTAAAAGGCAGTTTGTTTTTTTCCTTGGAATTCTAGAAGGCCTTTGGCGATAGCTCTGTATATAAAAGAAAAGAATTGAAACAATGCAATAAATGATATTACTGCAAGTAAAATCTTCATTATTGGGCTACTTAAGACAGACTATTTGCTAAAATATGCATCTATTTTGAGCATGTTTGATGGTTTATTCAAAATACTTACTGCAACAGTGAGGCTTGTTGTGAAAACCTCATTGCATTACTAAACCCAAATATATGTAAGCCAGTTCATTGTCTGTAGTCTAAAGGAAGACAAGGTGTTGACTGGAGTAAGTTATTCAAAATATTGATGGCATACAGAGAGCAAGGGATCTTAATTTATTCAAAATTTTGCTGAGTATTCAATTTCCTCATTAGTAAATTCTGAAGATAACAGAAATTTCTGATGTTTACCAATAATGCTTTCTTATTATTCTCTTTCAAATCTCAGGCCATTGCTGAAACATGAATTATTGATGGTTCATATTTTTTTAAATTTTATATCACTTTGGCACACATAACTTAATGGTAATTGTGGCCCACAATCACACTGAATCTATATTCATGCTACATACATGAGCTAAGCAACTCTTTAAAAGACAATTTTTTTTCTGAAATTAAAATGTCTGCTTCTATTTCTTCAACTGTAAAATGGGTACTGTATTAGTTATTAGTTGATGTGTAGAAATTACCACAAAACACAGCAGTTTAAGGCTTCCCTGGTAATTCAGTGATAAAGAAACCACATGCCAATGAAGGGGACATGGATTCAATCCCTAGTTGGGGAAGATCCTACATGCCAAGGAGCAAGTATGCCCATGTGCCACTATTGAGCCTGTGCTCTAGAGGGCGGGAGCTATAACTACTGAGCCCACATGCCACAACTACTGAAGCCTGTTCACCATAGAGCCTGTGCTGTGCAACAAGACACGCCACTGCAATGAGAGGCACACACACAGCAACTAGAGAGTAGCCCATGCTTGTCACAACTAGAGAAAGCTGGCACACCAATGAAGAACCCCGCACAATCAAAAAATCAATAAACAAATGTTCAAACAAAAAACAGTGGTTTAAAGCCACCAACATTTTTTTTGTGTGAGTCAGGAATTTGGGAGCAGCTTAATTAGCTGGGTGCTTTTGGCCTAAAGATTTCTCATGAGGAGGTAACCAAGAGTGCTGGTTTCCTTGGGACTGTGGGGGTTCCCCAAATATGGAACTTTCTGTTGTAAATCTGAGACAATCTCTGGAAAACTAGAAACTAGAGGATGTAAGACTTTTAGTGTTAAAATCCAATAAGAATCTGGAAGACCTGATTTTATAATAACTAGCTTATTCTTAGGAATTCTCAAACTTTATATAGATTTCAGTGGTAGCAGAACCACTGAATCATTTCATCCTTCAATCATCTGGAATCATGCTCCATTACTTTTTCCTCTTCTTCCAAAAATTATGAAACAAATAAGCCCTAAATTAATCCCTCCTTTAAGTATGCTATCTCTTTGTACTGTATGAGCTCTAGGTAATACATATAAAACCTCAAAGTGCTTGCAAATATCAAAAATACTCCAGAAAAAAGTTATCAAAATGAGTTCTCTGCTAAATAATATATACCTTAACCTGCAAAGTGTAACTCCTGAAATGACCAAACAACATAGACTCTACAACAAGATTCCCATGGCTCCTTTGTCCTACAGAGTTTCCAAAATCTTACTTAGGAATACCGTATTTCAACTATCTGAAGAATAATAAATGGCAGAGGTATTCTTGGGTAAGACAAAGAAAACCTAAATTATGTAGGATAAATTAGAAGAATGAGGCAATTCAGTATGATATTACATATATTCCCATGACTATGTTTCTTCGGGATTATGTAATTTGGTTTTAATACTTTAGCCAATTAGGGATGAGGAAAGGTGTTTGAATATTACTTTAAAATCAACAAAATGACATATCACCAGTTAAATTACTAGTTTCCCAATGTGCCCTAAGGGGAAATGCATATTAGCTTGTACCCTAAGAACAGATAGTTTCAGGGGGAAGCAAAAGAGATGGACCTCATTAGGATCAAAATACTATTGTCAGGGGTGGCATGGCATGGTGGGAGTGGGAGGAAGGCTCTGTATGGTTAAAGCTGACTCACATTGTTGTACAGCATAAACCAGTACAACATTGTAAAGCAATTATCCTCCAATTGAAAAAAAAAACAAATAATATCATCAATACTTAATACCATTCTTGTACAACTGTATACACTTGCTAATGATTTATCGTTAGTTTCAGTGTTGTCTCTCATGCATTGGCTGCAATTACTTAGCTTTGACACTATATCTCACTAAAGCCATCTCTGCTGTCCTCAAATTAGGCATCAACTCTTTATTTGAAAGCAATAGTATATGGGCTGTACAAAGGAGGCCAACTCTCCAGAAGTTACTCCATATGATATAGCAGCCTATTAACTCAAGTCAAATTCTCCATTTGGACAACTGTGTTAGGATTACAAAGAGAAAATAGGTTATTTCAGCCAAGCAAAGGAACACTGACTACATTTTCCAATTTTTATAAATTGTGGTATACATCTGAAACTACATGGTTGATGGACTGGTCTTTAAAAGAAATCATTCTTGCATATTGCAACAGATCTTCAAAACTGAAAGTAACCAAGTGTGTCTCTTTCTTGCAACCTCAAACAGCTTGACTAACATAATATTTTTCTGCTATATCCTAAATGTTCCTCTTTTATTTTCTGCATCATGTAAAAAATAGTTCATGTGCCCTGTCACACAAAAATCTTTAATGGTCTTCACAACAAGCCCTCCAACAATGAAGAAACAGTTTCCTTGATGAAAGGTTCTTAATCAGCACGTGGTGTGAAAGCCAAAAATATGAGATCTGTTATTCTTGATACAGTCCTATTTTCATGCCCTCTAAATAATTCCAAAGCTCAGTATTATTATTGTGAATTATGGAAGGGATGAAACAAAAGGATAAATGCATTCATTCACCATATACAGAATGAAAAAATATTAATATTTCTATTAGCATCTAATATTTCCATCTCTGGTCCTAAAAGACATTGTAGAATTAGGTCACAAAAGGGAAAAAAAATAATCCAGAAAAGGTAGTAGAAAAGGGAAAGAAATGAATGCATTTTCAATACCACTATGGTTATGATCTTCATGTAGCTCCTATTACATTTTTTCTTAATAAGCATCATAAAAACTTTTCATGTATCCCCAAATACCCTTGTCTTTCGACACATTGATTCCAGCAGTAAAAGGAATTCTAAGTCTACAGTAGCTTCAAACTACTGTTTGAATAACTGAATTTCCTATCTGATTCTTTTCCAAAGGGAATAGGTGCTTGACCAGTTAGAAATTGTTTTCTTAGACAGGATGTTCTCAGAAGCCTTGGCGTGGCACATAATCACATAGCAAACTACAAACTTTCATTGAAATAGAAATAAGTTATATAAATGAGCTAGTAAGAAATCCCCTCACCAAAGGAATGCTTTCAAGTAAAAACATTACTGCTGAAAATAAATATTAGCTTTGTCATATTTCATAGTCACCTGTCTCCACTTAACTGTCTAAGGAATGAGCAAAACAAGCCCTAATGTGGCACACACTATCTCCCTTGTCCTCTGAATTATCTCTGGATAGATATAAAGAGTGAAAGATGTTAACATTCTCATCTATTAGTCAGGGCTTTATCTGGGAGGATGGATATGTCACCAACCCTGAAACAGGAAGATTGCTGAGGTTGTCACAGAGAACTTGATTACCTCGGATGTGAAACTTGCTCAATTTGTATGTTCATGAGATATACTGTCAGATTAAATACAGATGCCCCATTTGAGTACACAGGCAAAAATAATGTACACACATACGTACCATCAATCCAGATAGATTCATATTTTTTCAAAGTTTAAAGTCTATTTTAAAAGTACATGAACTGACTTCTTCCTGCTGTGTGGGTTGTATATTACTAGAAAAGGGATACAGCCCTCCTCTTGGGTACTGTTCCAAGGAAGCAATGCCATCTCAAATAACATACTAGCAAGGTAAATTTCTTTCTGGATATGGAAAACACACACAGACACACAAAAACGAGCCAGAAATCCTTTCTGTTATCAAAGCTTTTGGATAAGAAAATAAGAAAGCTAAACTATTCTGTATTGTTTTCATCTCTCTGACCAATTCTGTCTTTACTACACCTAAGAGCAAACATAATATTGTTAATAATAAATAAATAAAACTCTGTAAAAGTCACTATGGTTGAAGCCTAGACTGAGGTTTTGACCTTTTCAAAGCTCACTATATTAACTGCAATCTTTAATTGAAAAAATTTCTTTTTATATTGTGCGGGACTGAATCAGAGAAGGAATATGTCAAACAAATAAAATTCCTTCCCCAAAATATATCACACATTAGGAGAGAAATAGAAAACCTTTAAAAGTAAATTTGAATCTTGAATGGTAGCATGAGACAGTTTGCTATTTTTATCATAATATTTTTTAAAAGTATATAAAGTCTTTATTTTCTTTGAAAATTCCAAGGGCATAGTGTTATAATCCAGAGGAAAATATTATAATCAGAAATAAGAGGTGTTCTTAATCAGGTCTATTACTGTGTATATGTTTCAGGCACTGACACAGCCATGCAGGCTGATTATGGCTGACCTTGTGTATTTGCTTCCTTATCCACCATTGTCTATTGAAAGGGAAATTGTTCCCATTTATTTCTTTGAACCTGAGGGTACAAAGGGGCTGTCTAATCACCCATGACATATGACTTCAATCCTGTTCAAGAAGGAGAGCAATTGTAAATTACACAGCATAAGAAGCACATGAGTTATGGGAAATCACTACAGTGGTGTGGACCTGTATTTTCCAATTAGAAATTTTCTATAAAACTGTAATTGGTCAAGCATATTTTCAGGTATGATATCCCTTAAAAAGGATATAAATAATGGGGATGATGTGCTCACAGTGAGTTCAAACAAAACTATGACCCTTCTAGTTTTCCTTCTTTGGCCCCCAAGGATAGACAGGACTGTCATGCACTTTCATGAGATATTAAAACATCCATATTTGCTAAGTTTACTAATAACATCTGTTGTAATTAAGACTAGGCACCTCTATTAAATATGTTTTTAAACAAGTTATGTTTCAGCTTTACTATAAAAAATTTGTTTTGAAATTTTGACAAATGTATTTATTTATTTATTTTTTTAGAGACAGAGCTTGATAAAAAAAATAAGTGGTGTTTAAAATGTTTGCAAACTCTTTTTGGACAGTTGAAACTCTCCTGTTAGAATATAACTTTCTAACAGCAAAAACCTTTGACTGTGTGGATCACAGTAAACTGTGCAAACTTCTGAAAGGGATGGGAATACCAGACAACTTGACCTGCCTCTTGAGAAACCTGTATGCAGGTCAGGAAGCAACAGTTAGAACTGGACATGGAAAAACAGACTGGTTCCACATAGGAAAAGGAGTACATCAAGTCTGTATATTGTCACCCTGCTTATTTAACTTATATGCAGAGTACATCATGAGAAACGCTGGGCTGAAAGAAGCACAAGCTGGAATCAAGATTGCTGGGAGAAATATCAATAACCTCAGATATGCAGATGACACCACCCTTATGGCAGAAAGTGAAGAGGAACTAAAAAGCCTCTTGATGAAAGTGAAAGTGGAGAGTGAAAAAGTTGGCTTAAAGCTCAACATTCAGAAAACGAAGATCATGGCATCTGGTCCCATCACTTCATGGCAAATAGATGGGGTAACAGTGGAAACAGTGTACAAACTTCATATTTCTGGGCTCCAAAATCACTGCAGATGGTGACTGCAGCCATGAAATTAAAAGACGCTTACTCCTTGGAAGGAAAGTTATGACCAACCTAGACAGCATATTCAAAAGCAGAGACATTACTTTGCCAACAAAGGTCCATCTAGTCAAGGCTATGGTTTTTCCTGCGGTCATGTATGGATGTGAGAGTTGGACTGTGAAGAAGGCTGAGAGCCGAAGAATTGATGCTTTTGAACTGTGGTGTTGGAGAAGACTCTTGAGAGTCCCTTGGACTGCAAGGAGATCCAACCAGTCCATTCTAAAGGAGATCAGCCCTGGGTGTTCTTTGGAAGGAATGATGCTAAAGCTGAAACTCCAGTACTTAGGCCACCTCATGCGAAGAGTTGACTCATTGGAAAAGACTCTGATGCTGGGAGAGATTGGGGGCAGGAGGAGAAGGGGACGACAGAGGATGAGATGGCTGGATGGCATCACTGACTCGATGGACGTGAGTCTGAGTGAACTCTGGGAGATGGTGATGGACGGGGAGGCCTGACGTGCTGCGATTCATGGGGTTGCACAGATTTGGACACGACTGAGTGACTGAACTGAACTGAACTGATTTGAACAGGGGTAAGGTGGCTCAGGGGTAAAGAATCCGCCTATCAATGCAGGAGATGGAGGTTTGATCTGTGGGAAATCCCGTGGAGGTGTAAATAGCAACCCCCTCCAGTATTCTTGCCTGTGAAATCCCATGGACAAAGGAGCCCGGTGGGCTACAGTCCACGGGGTTGCAAAAGAGTTGGACACCACTTTGTGATTAAACAACAAAACAAAGAGTGAATTGTGTACCCCAAACCCAAAACTACTATTTATGCCTCGGAGAGGGGGCCTTTGGGAAGAAATCAATGAAAAGACAGCTGTCAGTAAGCAAGGAAAAAGACTCTCTTGCCAAGCTGGCATCTTGAACTTGACTTCTAGCCTCCAGAACTATGAGAAATAAAGGCTTGGTGATTAAGTCACTCAGCCTATGGTATTCTGTTATAGCAGCCAGAGTAGATTAATACAAAACCCATCAAATGAATAGTATACAAATGATTTAATAGGTCTTATCAAATATGTCTTTTATAAATATTTATATTTATCAATAGAGTTGAAGACAATCACCAACTCTAATGATAGGTTCCATGATCAATAACCACTCTGAAGAGTAGGAATCACAAAGCTATGAACTTGGGAGAGTTTGGGTTTATACTGTTTTTGCAGTTATAAAGTCCTGTCCTCCCAATTATTTTTCTTATACTTTTGATATGTTATCAGAATGTGACAGTACTGGCTTCAGTTGCAAGAAGATAAATTTCAAGGTGAAGATATTGTGTTCTCTTTTTAATGCTGTTCATTTGCTAACTTTAAAACTTGTATATGTTAATTTCTAATAATTTCTCTCAACTGACTCTATGTTCTTGTTTTATATCCCTAGCGATTCAAAGAGCAAGTCTAAACGGGAAGAATCTTAACAAAAGTCAGCTTCAAATTATCTTTCCAATCACTCTTCTGATTCCAATCACATTCCCAAGCAGCTATACAGCATTATTGCTTTTCTAAGCATATTCAAAAGCAGAGACATTTCTTTGCCAACAAACGTTTGTTAGTCAAGGCTATGGTTTTTCCTGTGGTCATGTATGGATGTGAGAGTTGGACTGTGAAGAAGGCTGAGCACCGAAGAATTGATGCTTTTGAACTGTGGTGTTAGAGAAGACTCTTGAGAGTCCCTTGGACTGCAAGGAGATCCAACCAGTTTATTCTGAAGGAGATCAGCCCTGGGATTTCTTTGGAGGGAATGATGCTAAAGCTGAAACTCCAGTACTTTGGCCACCTCATGTGAAGAGTTGATTCATTGGAAAAGACCCTGATCCTGGGAGGGATTGGGGGCAGGAGGAGAAGGGGACGACAGAGGATAAGATGGCTGGATGTGAGTCTGAGTGGACTCCGGTAGTTGGTGATAGACAGGGAGGCATGGCGTGCTGCAATTCATGGGGTCGCAAAGAGTCAGACACGACTGAGTGACTGATCTGATCTGATATGATCTGAAGGATACCACGTTCTTTAGCACCTCATCTTTGAACATGCTTCCCTCTTTGCATGGAGGACCTTTCTGAATCTCATAAAATCCCACTAATCTTTTAAAGTTTGGGGGAAATTTCATGTAATCCTGAAGACTTCCAGGCCACCTAAGAAATCATGCTGCCTTGTAGTGCCACAGAGAAAGAAACTGCTTAAAAATAATTGGAGCATGTTAAAAGGATACAGGTGCCAAATGAAAAAGTTCACAATGGCCAGAGCTGGAAGAAAATGAAAAACAAAATAAATATTGGGTAAAAGATAAAAAATATTTTAAAATATTGGAGTATAATCTAAAGTATGAAATAAATATCCATAAGACCATACTTTTATACATAAATCAGTGATTGAATAAATAAGGGTGGGAGGAGGAGGGACAAATCTCCTTTGAAGAAGAATTCTAAGTAACTTACATAGATACTCCATTCTTAATAAAATGGAGCATAATACTTCACTCTTTACATGTGAGTGGTTGATAGTGACTTCTTTCAAAAGGGTACAGTTTGAAAAGGGGAAACAGAGTAACCTTACAAAGGATAAATTTGACAAACACTACCTCACCCAGGTGATCAAGTTTAATACCAACAGTAGTAAAACTTATTGATAGTATGTAAGGTTATGAATTGATGCTTTGGAACTGTGGTGATGGAGGAGACTCTTGAGAGTCCCTTGGACAACAGAGAGTTCAAATTGGTCAATCCGAAAGGAAATCAGTCCTGAATAACCATTGGAAGACTGATGCTGAAGCTGAAACTCCAGTACTTTGGCCACGTGATGTGAAGAACTGACTCATTGGAAAAGACTCTGAAGCTCGGAAAGATTGAAGGCAGGAAGAGAAGGGGATGACAGAGGATGAGATGGTTGGATGGCACCACTGACTCAATGGACATGAGTTTGAGAGACTTGGTGATGGACAGGGAGGCCTAGTGTGGTGCAATCCATGGGGTCACAAAGAATCAGACATGACTGAGTGACTGAATTGAACTGATGTTATTAAAGTGGCATTTCACCTGTTATCTTTCTCCCCAAAGCCAGTAACTCCCACCTAACCATAAGAAAAACACTCAGATCAGATCAAATCATTCACTCACCCATGTCCAACTCTTTGCGAGCCCATGAATCGCAGCACGCCAGGCCTCCCTGTCCATCACCAAATCCCAGAGTTCACCCAGACTCACGCCCATCGAGTCAGTGATGCCATCCAGCCATCTCATCTTCTGTCGTCCCCTTGTCCTCCTGCCCCCAATCCCTCCCAGCATCAGAGTCTTTTCCAAGGAGTCAACTCTTCACATGAGGTGGCCAAAGTACTGGAGTTTCAGCTTTAGCATCATTCCTTCCAAAGAAATCCCAGGGCTGATCTCCTTCAGAATGGACTGGTTGGATCTCCTTACAGTCCAAGGGACTCTCAAGAGTCTTCTCCAACACCACAGTTCAAAAGCATCAATTCTTCGGCTCTCAGCCTTCTTCACAGTCCAACTCTCACATCCATACATGACCACAGGAAAACCATAGCCTTGACTAACGAACGTTTGTTGGCAAAGAAATGTCTCTGCTTTTTAATATGCTATCTATGTCTGTCATAACATTCCTTCCAAGGAGTAAGCGTCTTTTAATTTCATGGCTGCAGTCACCATCTGCAGTGATTTTGGAGCCCAGAAAAATAAAGTCTGACACTGTTTCCACTGTTTCCCCATCTATTTGCCATGAAGTGATGGGACCAGATGCCATGATCTTCGTTTTCTGAATGTTGAGCTTTAAGCCAACTTTTTCACTCTCCTCTTTCACTTTCATCAAGAGGCTTTTGAGTTCCTCTTCACTTTCTGCCATAAGGATGGTGTCATCTGCATATCTGAGGTTATTGATATTTCTCCTGGCAATCTTGATTCCAGCTTGTGTTTCTTCCAGTCCAGCGTTTCTCATGATATACACTTCATATAAGTTAAATAAGCAGGGTGACAATATACAACCTTGATGTTCTCCTTTTCCTATTTGGAACCAGTCTGTTTTTCCACGTCCAGTTCTAACTGTTGCTTCCTGACCTGCATACAAATTTCTCAAGAGGCAGGTCAGGTGGTCTGGTATTCCCATCTCTCAGAATTTTCCACAGTTTATTGTGATCCACACAGTCAAAGGCTTTGGCATAGTCAATAAAGCAGAAAAAGATGTTTTTCTGGAACTCTCTTGCTTTTTCCATGATCCAGTGGATGTTGGCAATTTGATCTCTGGTTCCTCTTCCTTTTCTAAAACCAGTTTGAACACGGTGGTGAGGAGATACTCCTCGTCCAAGATAAGGAGCAATGGCTGCACTTTGCGGGAACAGCCGTGAAGAGATATCCCAAGATCAAGGTAAGAGAAACCCAAGTAAGACGGTAGGTGTTACAAGAGGGCATCAGAGGGCAGACACACTGAAACCATACTCACAGAAAATTAGTCAATCTAATCACACTAGGACCACAGTCTTGTCTAACTAAATGAAACTAAGCCATGCCTGTGGGGCAACCCAAGATGGGTGGGTCATGGTGGAGACATCTGACAGAATGTTGTCCACTGGAGAAGGGAATGGCAAACCACTTCAGTATTCTTGCCTTGAGAACCCCATGAAGAGTATGAAAAGGCAAAATGATAGGATACTGGAAGAGAAACTCCCCAGGTCAGTAGGTGCCCAATATGCTACTGGAGATCAGAGGAGAAATAACTCCAGAAAGAATGAAGGGATGGAGCCAAAGCAAAAAGAATACCCAGCTGTGGATGTGACTGGTGATAAAAGCAAGATCTGATGCTATAAAGAGCAATATTGCATAGGAACCTGGAATATCAGGTCCATGAATCAAGGCAAATTGCAAGTGGTCAAACAAGAGATGGCAAGAGTGAATGTTGACATTCTAGGAATCAGCGAACTGAAATGGACTGGAATTGGTGAATTTAACTCAGATGACCATTATATCTACTACTGTGGGTGCGAATCCCTCAGAAGAAATGGAGTAGCCATCATGGTCAACAAAGGAGTCCAAAATGCAGTACTTGGATGCAATCTCAAAAACGACAGAATGATCTCTGTTCATTTCCAAGGCAAACCATTCAATATCACAGTAATCCAAGTCTATGCCCCAACCAGTAACGCTGAAGAAGCTGAAGTTGAATGGTTCTATGAAGACCTACAAGACCTTTTAGAACTAACACCCAAAAAAGATGTCCTTTTCCTTATAGGGGACTGGAATGCAAAAGTAGGAAGTCAAGAAACACCTGGAGTAACAGGCAAATTTGGCTTTGGAATACGGAATGAAGAAGGGCAAAGACTAATAGAGTTTTGCCAAGAAAATGCACTGGTCATAACAAACACCCTCTTCCAACAACACAACAGAAGACTCTATACATGGACATCACCAGATGGTCAAAACCGAAATCAGATTGATTATATTGTTTGCAGCCAAAGATGGAGAAGCTCTATACAGCCAGCAAAAACAAGACCAGGGGCTGACTGTGGCTCAGACCATGAATTCCTTATTGCCAAATTAAGACTTAAATTGAAGAAAGTAGGGAAAATCACTAGACCATTCAGGTATGACCTAAATCAAATCCCTTATGATTATACCGTGGAAGTGAGAAATATATTTAAGGGCCTAGATCTGATAGATAGAGTGCCTGATGAACTATGGAATGAGGTTCGTGACATTGTACAGGAGACAGGGATCAAAACCATCCCCATGGAAAAGAAATGCAAAAAAGCAAAATGGCTCTCTGGGGAGGCCTTACAAATAGCTGTGAAAAAAAAAGAGAAGCGAAAAGCAAAGAAGAAAAGGAAAGATATAAACACCTGAATGCAGAGTTCCAAAGAATAGTAAGAAGAGATAAGAAAGCCTTCTTCAGCGATCAATGCAAAGAAATAGAGGAAAACAACAGAATGGGAAAGACTAGAGATCTCTTCAAGAAAATCAGAGATACCAAAGGAACATTTCATGCAAAGATGGGCTCAATAAAGGACAGAAATGGTATGGATCTAACAGAAGTAGAAGATATTAAGAAGAGATGGCAAGAATGCACAGAAGAACTGTACAAAAAAGATCTTCATGACCCAGATAATCACGATGGTGTGATCACTGACCTAGAGCCAGACATCCTGGAATGTGAAGTCAAGCGGGCCTTAGAAAGCATCACTACGAACAAAGCTAGTGGAGGTGATGGAATTCCAGTGGAGCTATTCCAAATCCTGAAAGATGATGCTGTGAAAGTGGTGCATTCAATATGCCGGCAAATTTGGAAAACTCAGCAGTGGGCACAGGACTGGAAAAGGTCAGTTTTCATTCCAATCCCAAAGAAAGGAAATGCCAAAGAATGCTCAAACTAATGCATAATTGCACTCATCTCATATGCTAGTAAAGAAAAACACTAGACAGATCTTAATTGAGACATATTATACAAAAGACCTGATCAGTAATCCTTAAAACCAGCCAGATCATCAAAAACAATGAAAGTCTGAGAAACTCTCAGAGCTAAAAGGAGCATAAGGAAACATCAATTTTAAATGTAATTACTCATCTAGATAGAATTTTGGAACAAAAAAAGTTAGAGAAATAACTGAGGAATTCTAAATAAACTATATATATGTTAGGAAATAATGTTATTAGTATTGTTTCATTAAATGTGACACATGTACGGTACTAATGTATAATATAAATAGGGCAAATTAACCTGACCTGCCTCTTGAGAAACCTATGTGCAGGTCAGGAGGCAACATTTAGAACTGGACATGGAACAACAGACTGGTTCCAAATAGGAAAAGGAGTATGTCAAGGCTGTATATTGTCACCCTGTTTATTTAACTTATATGCAGAGTACATCATGAGAAACGCTGGGCTGGAAGAAACACAAGCTGGAATCAAGATTGCCAGGAGAAATATCAATAACCTCAGATATGCAGATGACACCACCCTTATGGCAGAAAGAGAAGGGGAACTCAAAAGCCTCTTGATGAAAGTGAAAGAGGAGAGTGAAAAAGTTGGCTTAAAGCTCAACATTCAGAAAACGAAGATCATGGCATCCGGTCCCATCACTTCATGGTAAATAGATGGGGAAACAGTGGAAACAGTGTCAGACTTTATTTTTCTGGGCTCCAAAATCACTGCAGATGGTGACTGCAGCCATGAAATTAAAAGACGCTTACTCCTTGGAAGGAAAGTTATGACCAACCTAGATAGCATATTCAAAAGCAGAGACATTACTTTGCCAAAAAAGGTCCGTCTAGTCAAGACTATGGTTTTTCCTGTGGTCATGTATGGATGTGAGAGTTGGACCGTGAAGAAAGCTGAGAGCACTGAAGAACTGATGCTTTTGAACTGTGGTGTTGGAGAAGACTCCTGAGAGTCCCTTGGGCTGTAAGGAGATCCAACCAGTCCATTCTGAAGGAGATCAGTCCTGTGTGTTCTTTGGAAGGACTGATGCTGAAGCTGAAACTATAATAGTTTGGCCACCTCACACGAAGAGCTGACTCATTGGAAAAGACTCTGATGCTGGGAGGGATTGGGAGCAGGAGGAAAAGGGGACGACAGAGGATGAGATGGCTGGATGGCATCACTGACTCAATGGACATGAGTTTGGGTGAACTCTGGGAGTTGGTGATAGACAGGGAGGCCTGGCGTGCTGCAATTCATGGGGTCGCAAAGAGTTGGACATGACTGAGCAACTGAACTGAACTGAACTGAATGTATAATATAAATAGGGAGTGGCATACAGGAGATTTATGTATAATCTTTGCAATAATTTTGTAAATTTAAAAGTGTTCTAAAATTGAAAGGTGTATTTAAAAAGCTATAATAATCATGAATCAGTTATACTTCAACAGAACAGCTACAGGGCTTTCCTTACCACTCACTGAAATGCATTTAGTTTCATTTTACCATCCCCTAGCCTCTAAACCCCTCATATCCCCAGCCTCTGGTATATAGTACACTCATCAATAGGTCTATGGAGTGAATTAGAAATATGTATTTAGATATATAATTAATGATCAAATCAATGCAAAATTGTGAGAGATTTTTTAACCAGAGAAATAATATAAATTGGCAGTGCTATTTGTAATCAACTTTACACAAGTCTCAATAATAAAATGAATTTACTGAAGTTATAACAGTTACCTTTTGATCCTTCATATACACACAGATGTACACTTGAACTTGGTTTCCCCTATAATTAAAACATTTTTAAATAGTCCTTGATGGATGTGGAAAATAAACTTCATGTTGTCTTCTATGACTCTGTCCCAAATCCTAGATACCTGGTAAGCTGCAGAGTGATAGAATGAACTGACCCTGTAGTTAGACCACTTGGATTTCAATAGATCTGTTGCTTTCTGGATGAAAGACTTTGGACAACTTATTAACCTCCATAAGCCTCAGTTTCCTCATGTGTAAAACAGAGATAATCATAGTAATGCCTCCCAGGATTACTGTGAGAATTAAATAAGTTCATGCCGGTCAAAGGTTTAAAGTATTGTGTGGCAAGTGGTAGGCAGTCATTAAATATCAGCTATTATTACTATTAAATTTAAAGAACAATTATTCTAAAAACAGCTTTCAGTTGAGCCTACTTCTTTGGATTTTTGCAGTATACAGTGTGAATAAGTTAATTGTTTTTTATATCTGATACTATGCTAATTATGCTACATTAAGGGCAAGATTATATTGATCATTATAACCAAAGTTAATTATTAGGCTAGTTATGACTGATTGCTAGAATCTAAGCTTCATGATGGCAGATACTATTTAATTTACTTCCCAGTTGAAACCTCAGCACCTAACATCGAACTTGGTACATAGTATAGTTATACAGCATTTATAAACAACATGAACTAGGCTACACAAATCATTCAAGACTGAGCTTAAACTAAACAATTTGTGATATACTTTTAAAAGAAATCAAAGAGGACACTAATAGATGGAGAAATATACCATGTTCATGGATTGGAAGAATCAATATAGTGAAAATGAGTATACTACCCAAAGGAATCTAGAGATTCAATGCAATCCCTATCAAGCTACCAATGGTATTTTTCACAGAGCTAGAACAAATAATTTCATAATTCGTAAGGAAATACAAAAAAACTCAAATAGCCAAAGCAATCTTGAGAAAGAAGAATGGAACTGGAGGAATCAACCTGCCTGACTTCAGGCTCTACTACAAAGCCACAGTCATCAAGACAGTATGGTACTGGCACAAAGACAGAAATATAGATCACTGAAACAAAATAGAAAACCCAGAGATAAATCCACACACCTATGGACACCTTATCTTTGACAAAGGAGGCAAGAATATACAATGGAGAAAAGACAATCTCTTTAACAAGTAGTGCTGGGAAAACTGGTCAACTACTTGTAAAAGAATGAAACTAGAACACTTTCTAACACCATACACAAAAATAAACTCAAAATGGATTAAAGATCTAAAGGTAAGACTAGAAACTATACAACTCCTAGAGGAGAACATAGGCAAAACACTCTCCGACATAAATCACAGCAGGATCCTCTATGAGCCACCTCCCAGAATATTGGAAATAAAAGCAAAAATAAACAAATGGGACCTAATTAAAATGAAAAGCTTCTGCACAACAAAGGAAACTCTAAGCAAGGTGAAAAGACAGCCTTCAGAATGGGAGAAAGTAATAACAAATGAAGCAACTGACAAAGAACTAATCTCAAAAATATACAAGCAACTCCTACAGCTCAATTCCAGAAAAATAAATGACCCAATCAAAAAATGGGCCAAAGAACTAAACAGACATTTCTCCAAAGAAGACATACAGATGGCTAACAAAAACATGAAAAGATGCTCAACATCACTCATTATCAGAGAAATGCAAATCAAAACCACAATGAGGTACCATTTCATGCCAGTCAAAATGGCTGTGATCCAAAAGTCTACAAGCAATAAATGCTGGAGGGTGTGGAGAAAAGGGAACCCTCTTACACTGTTGGTGGGAATGCAAACTAGTACAGCCACTATGGAGAACAGTGTGGAGATTCCTTAAAAAACTGGAAATAGAACTGCCTTATGACCCAGCAAGCCCACTGCTGGGCATACACACCGAGGAAACCAGAAGGGAAAGAGACACCAATGTTCATTGCAGTGCTGTTTATAATAGTTGGGCCATGGAAGCAACCTAGATGTCCATCAGCAGATGAATGGATAAGAATGCTGTGGTACATATACACAATGGAGTATTACTCAGCCATTAAAAAGAATACATTTGAATCAGTTCTAATGAGGTGGATGAAACTGGAGCCTATTATACAGAGTGAAGTAAGCCAGAAAGAAAAACACCAATACAGTATACTAATGCATATATATGGAATTTAGAAAGATGGTAACGACAACCCTGTATGCGAGACAGCAAAAGAGACACAGATGTATAGAACAGTCTTTTGGACTCTGTGGGAGAGGGAGAGGGTGTGATGATTTGGGAGAATGGCATTGAAGCATGTATAATATCATATAAGAAACAAATCACCAGTCCAGGTTTGATGCAGGATACAGGATGCTTGGGGCTTGTGCACTGGGATGACCCAGAGGGATGATATGGGGAAGGAGGTGGGAGGGGGGTTCAGGACGTGGACCATGTGTACACCTGTGGTGGATTCTTGTTGATGTATGGCAAAACCAAAACAATATTGTAAAGTAAAAAAAAAAAAAGACAATAGAGATAAAAATAAATAAATAATAGAATTGGAAAAAATACAGTAAATAAACATTGCTTGCTAAACAAATAAATAAATAAAAAATGAAAGTCTAGGCTTTATTCTTTGGTCTTAAAGTCAATTGTTCTGGCCTCTATTGTTAGTCTAGAATAATTTTTAAAAGTCTTTCCTCTATCAAAGTAATTGTTACTGTACAAATGAATAAACAGCTACAGATGGATTTTCCTTTTAAGCAGCCTTGAAAGATGCATTGAATTGGTTTAAGAATCTATTAACTTGGGATTTATTTCACATATGCCCTCTAATTGCTTCTTTCAGTGTCAGCCATACTAATATCTTCTTATTATCACTGCATATGCACAGTTTGCAAGAAAAGACATTTGACTGTAGTTTAAAGTAAGGACAGAGGGGAATAAAGGAGAAGAAAACAAGTGAAATACTGAGAGATTTTAAAACGGTTTTAAATATATTTGGTTATGTTTTCAAGAGAATAAAAAAGGTCCTTTCTGCTCCATATTCCTGTAGATAAATGTAATTTTTATAAAAGCAATTATAAAATATTTATTGAATGTACATATGTGTAAGGCATCATGCAAAAACTGTGTAGAGAATAAAAACATGACTCCAATATGGCCCTTTCCCTCAGTGAGCTTAACATGAAAATAAAAAGGGGGCGGGGGAGGGTAGAATGATAGAAAAGTATATGAACAACTATAATACAAGCAGTAAAATTCTGCTTTGCTTCTAAGTTAATATTTTCAGAATCAACTTATTCCTAGAGATATCTTCCTTCTGAAGTTATCGATTAAGGCTTAGGTTTAATCAAAGGAAATATTTAGCAGACTATATATGTATATAAATCTGTTTTGATTGTCAAATACTATACTTTCTGTAACCTCTGCCTCATATCACTTTCACTTAAGTCAGAAATCTAGAAGGCAGAATCCATGAATATAATATGTCAGGATTCTAATGTATAAAACTGCATATTATAATGCAAATGCTTAACTTTTTTGGTTCTGCTATAAATATTTAATAAAATACATATATAAGGACCCCAAATGGTTTCTGTTTTCTAACTCAGAGCCAACTTTATGAAGTTTAACCTTCCCTGAAAAGTCAGCTAAAGTTAAATATACTTTGCAGATAGTTTTTCTTTTCTAAAATGTGTGTAAACTATTATTTGAATAAGAAATATAATCAGATCAGATCAGATCAGTCGCTCAGTCGTCTCCGACTCTTTGCGACCCCATGAAGTGCAGCACGCCAGGCCTCCCTGTCCATCACCATCTCCCGGAGTCCACTCAGACTTACGTCCATCGAGTCAGTGATGCCATCCAGCCATCTCATCCTCTGTCGTCCCCTTCTCCTCCTGCCCCCAATCCCTCCCAGCATCAGAGTCTTTTCCAATGAGTCAACTCTTTGCATAAGGTGGCCTAAGTACTGGAGTTTCAGCTTTAGCATCATTCCTTCCAAAGAACACCCAGGGCTGATCTCCTTCAGAATGGACTGGTTGGATCTCCTTGCAGTCCAAGGGACTCTTAAGAGTCTTCTCCAACACCACAGTTCAAAAGCATCAATTCTTCGGCTCTCAGCCTTCTTCACAGTCCAACTCTCACATCCATACATGACCACAGGAAAAACCATAGCCTTGACTAACGAACCTTTGTTGGCAAAGTAATGTCTCTGCTTTTGAATATGCTATCTAGGTTGCTCATAACTTTCCTTCCAAGGAGCCTTTTAATTTCATGGCTGCAGTCACCATCTGCAGTGATTTTGGAGCCCAGAAAAATAAAGTATGACACTGTTTCCACCGTTTCCCCATCTATTTGCCATGAAGTGATGGGACCAGATGCCATGATCTTCGTTTTCTGAATGTTGAGCTTTAAGCCAACTTTTTCACTCTCCTCTTTCACTTTCATCAAGAAGCTTTTTAGTTCCTCTTCACTTTCTGCCATAAGGGTGGTGTCATCTATGTATCTGAGGTTATTGATATTTCTCCTGGAAATCTTGATTCTAGCTTGTGTTTCTTCCAGTCCAGCATTTCTCATGATGTACTCTGCATATAAGTTAAATAAACAGGGTGACAATATACAGCCTTGACATACTCCTTTTCCTATGTGGAACCAGTCTGTTGTTCCATGTCCAGTTCTAACTATTGCTTCCTGACCTGCATACAAATTTCTCAAGAGGCAGATCAAGTGGTCTGGTATTCCCATCTCTTTCAGAATTTTCCACAGTTTATTGTGATCCACACAGTCAAAGGTTTTGGCATAGTCAATAAAGCATAAAAAATGAGTTAAATACTCAAGATCTGTTTCTTTCTATTCCCAAACATAATGCACAGTTTATACACTGGCAAATTTTGTCCATTATAAAAATTTTTGTCCACATATGCATTTCTATAAGATTCTAAGTTCCATGAGCATGGTAATATTTTTGTTTCAACTATTTATGTACAGAGGTAATTAGTAGTAGTCACCATATTTGTTGAATTAATGAATAAAAAGCTTCTTATAATCCTACATTCAAAATAAATTATTCCATTTTCCACATGCTCAGGTATGTATTGTTAACATGCTATCTTGAAGATATAATTCTATATATTTTCTAATCAACTAATATTATATAGCATACATTTTCTGTTTTGCACAGTCTTCATAATCATCTGATTAACTGCATAATAATGCATTGATATGAATTTTCATATGTTTCTTTACTATTCAAATTTCACTGATATATAATGTTAGAGTGAAATTGTTTATACACAAACTCCTTTTCTCTGACATGTAATTCTTGGAGAGAATTTCCATGATAGAAGAAGAATAAAGTGGTTGTGTGCAGATAACACTTATAAAACCTGGACTAATAAAGGCTGAAGAAGGAAATGGCAAATCATTCCAGTGTTGTTGCCTGGAGAAAGCCTGGTGGGTTACAGTCCATGGGGTCACAGGGAGTCGGACACGACTGACTGACTAACACCCAATATAAAAGGAAACTATTTTTAAATTGCTGGAAAGAATCCAACAGCAAGGCAAAGTCAGTGCAGCTTCTTAAAAAACTGTACATGCAAGAGACAAGAAAGGAAAAAGTTTGTACTTTTCTGAGGGAGTTCCTCAAACCACACAGCCATGGTGAACAGAAAATTATAGCTTTATCAGTTTGACAGTTTTAACAGTTATACAGCTTTACCAGTCTTCTGCACTGACAGGTGGATTCTTTACCACTAAGCCACTTGAGAAGCCCAGGAAGCTGCTAAGAATAAAATCTGCAGTTTGATAGTACAAGGGTTTGAAAGGCCTATGAAATCTCTGTCCAGGTGGATTGAGGAAGTTCTTCTCCTGTATGAGACCAATCCATGAGGACTGGGAGAGGTGGTGTTTTCATCTACTGTGTAAATATCAACATGAACATAGAGACGTAAGGAAATGAAGACATAGGGAAACATGATCCAAACAAAGGAATAAGATAAAGCTGACCCTAATGAAACAGATATAGGAATTACAAGATAATTCAAAATAACCATCAGAAGAATACTCAGCACATCAGGAAAATAAGGCATTATCAAAATGAGTTCAGCAAGGAGTTAGATGTATGGTAGACTATTATGCATCTTTAAAAAAGAAGAAAATTATTTGATATAGAACAACATGTATAAGAATCAAGGACATCATGCTAAGTGAAATCATGCAGTCACAGAAAGATTAAGACCTTCAATAGAAAGGATCCTACAGTTCCTAAAATATTCAAACTCATAGAAGCAGAATGTAGAATGGTGTTTGCAAGGGGCCGAGGGAAGGGAGAAATGCAGAATTGTTATTCAACTTGTATACGGTTTCAGCTATGCAAGATGACTAAGTTGTAGATATATGATGTGCAACAGTGTGCCTATAGGTAACAATATTTTGTTTTACACTTAAACAACTGCTAAAGGTTAGACCTCAGGTTAAGTATGATGGCCACAATTTTAAAAATATATTATATAACCAGTAATTCCAACTGAGCTATTTCAAATCCTGAAAGATGATGCTGTGAAAGTGCTGCACTCAATATGCCAGCAAATTTGGAAAACTCAGCAGTGGCCACAGGACTGGAAAAGGTCAGTTTTCATTCCAATCCCAAAGAAAGGCAATGCCAAAGAATGCTAAAACTACCTCACAATTGCACTCATCTCACATGCTAGTAAAGTAATGCTCAAAATTCTCCAAGCCAGTCTTCAGCAATACGTGAACCATGAACTTTCAGATGTTCAAGCTGGTTTTAGAAAAGGCAGAGGAACCAGAGATCAAATTGCCAACATCCACTGGATCATCAAAAAAGCAAAAGAGTTCCAGAAGAATATCTATTTCTGCTTTATTGACTATGCCAAAACCTTTGACTGTGTGGATCACAATAAACTGTGGAAAATTCTGAAAGAGATGGGAATACCAGACCACCTGATCTGCCTCTTGAGAAATTTGTATGCAGGTCAGGAAGCAACAGTTAGAACTGAACATGGGACAACAGACTGGTTCCAAATAGGAAAAGGAGTACGTCAAGGCTGTATATTGTCACCCTGTTTATTTAACTTATATGCAGAGTACATCATGAGAAACGCTGGGCTGGAAGAAGCACAAGCTGGAATCAAGATTGCTGGGAGAAATATCAATAACCTCAGATACATAGATGACACCACTCTTATGGCAGAAAGTGAAGAGGAACTCAAAAGCCTCTTGATGAAAGTGAAAGAGGAGAGTGAAAAAGTTGGCTTAAAGCTCAACATTCAGAAAACGAAGATCATGGCATCTGGTCCCATCACTTCATGGCAAATAGATGGGGAAACAGTGGAAACAGTGTCAGACTTTATTTTTCTGGGCTCCAAAATCATTGCAGATGGTGATTGCAGCCATAAAATTAAAAGACACTTACTCCTTGGAAGAAAAGTTTTGGCCAACCTAGATAGCATATTGAAAAGCAGAGACATTACTTTGCCAACAAAGGTCCATCTAATCAAGGCTATGGTTTTTCCTGTGGTCATGTTAGGATGTGAGAGTTGGACTGTGAAGAAAGCTGAGCGCCGAAGAATTGATGCTTTTGAACTGTGGTGTTGGAGAAGACTCTTGAGAGTCCCTTGGACTGTAAGGAGATCCAACCAGTCCATTCTGAAGGAGATCAGCCCTAGGATTTCTTTGGAAGGAATGATGCCAAAGCTGAAACTCCAGTACTTTGGCCACCTCATGCGAAGTGTTGACTCATTGGAAAAGTCTGATGCTGGGAGGGATTGGGGCAGGAGGAGAAGGGGACGGCAGAGGATGAGATGGCTGGATGGTATCACTGACTCGATGGACGTGAGTCTGAGTGAATTCTGGGAGTTGGTGATGGACAGGGAGGCCTGGCGTGCTGCGATTCATGGGGTCGCAAAGAGTCGGACACGACTGAGCGACTGAACTTAAAAACATCCATAAAGTAAAGAAAAGTTAAATAATTCCCAGATAAGAAAAAACTTACAGAACATATCACTAGCACATCTGCCCCACAAGAAATACCAAAGAAAGTTCTTCAGGTTGAAATGACTCCAGAGAGTAAGCTGAATTCTCACCAAAAATAAAAATGAAAGAACAGCAGTAAAGGTAAAAACATAGGTAAATATTATGAAATAGTATTAATTTGTTTATTGTTCCTATCTCCTATGGTCCCTCTGTTTTAGAAGACAAATGCATAATACAATAATTTCAAACTTGTTCTGAATTGACTGAGAATGTACATAATTTGTATAAATTATAGACAAGTATTATACACAAGTATGTGAATTTGTATAAAATACAAAAAAATTAAATTAATCTGGTAATAAATGAAGCTAGATTATTTTAATGTTAGTTGCAAATTCCAGAGCAACTACTAAAATAACTTAAAGTACAGTATTAGGATGGTGCAAAAGTAATTGTGGTTTTTGCATTGGTGAAATTTGCCTTTGATATTGGGATACATGTTAAATGAATGTGACAATGTTATACATTTTATGCACATTTCTCCCTTTATTCTTTTATAATGACTTGTTACTTGCTGTTTATTTTATATTTGTTTTAGACTATGGACATGATGTTAGACAAAAAGCAAATTCGAGTGATTTTCTTATTTGAGTTCAAAATGGGTCATAAAGCAGTGGAGACAACTGCCAACATCAACAACACATTTGGCCCAGGAACTGGTAACAAACATACAGTGCAATGATGGTTCCAGAAATTTTACAAAGGCGACAAGAGCCTTGAAGATGAGGAACACAAAGGCCAGCCATTGGAAGTTGTCTGACAGTTGAGAGCCATCATCAGAGCTGATCCTCTTAGAACTACACTGAGATTGCCAAAGAACTCAACATTGATCACTGTACAGTAGTTTGGCATTTGAAGCAAATTGGGAACGTGGAAAAGCTCAATAAGTGGGTGCCCCATGAGCTGACCAAAATTTTTTAAAAATTAGCATTTTGAAGAGTCATCTTCTCTTATTTTATGCAACAAAAATGAACCATTTCTTGATTGGATTGTGACATGCGATGAAAAGTAGATTTTATACAACAGCCAGCAATGACCAGCTCAGTGCTTAGACTAAGAAGAAGCTACAAAGCCCTTCCCAAAGCCAAACTTCTACCAAAAAGGTCATGGTCACTCTTTGGTGGTCTGCTGACCATCTGATCCAAAACAGCTTTCCAAATCCCAGCAAAACCATTATATCTGAGAAGTATGCTCAGCAAAGCAATGGGATGCACTGAAAATTGCAATGCCTGCATCCAGCATTGGTCAACAATAAGGGCCCAACTCTTCTCCTTGACAACACCCAACCCCACAGCACACAACCAACACTTCAAAAGAGGAACGAATTGGGCTACAATGTTTTGCATCATCTGCCATATTCACCTGACCTCTTGCCAAATGACTACACTTCTTTAGGTATTTCGACAACTTTTTTCAGAGAAGATGCTTCCACAACCAGCAGGACACAGAAAATGCTTTCCAATTCAGTTCAGTCACTCAGGCATGTCTGACTTTTTCTGAACCCATGGACTGCAACACACCAGGGTTCTCTGTCCATCACCAATGCCCAAAGTTTGTTCAAACTCATGTCCATCATGTCAGTGATGCCATCCAACCATCTCATCCTCTGTTGTCCCCTTCTCCTCCCCCCTTCAATCTTTCCCAGCATCAGGGCCTTTTCAAATGAGTCAGTTCTTCACATCAGGTGGCCAAAGTGTTGGAGTTTCAGCTTCAGCATCAGTCCTTCCAATGAATATTCAGGACTGATTTCCTTTAGGATGGACTGGTTTGATCTCCTTGCAGTTCAAGGGACTCTCAAGAGTCTTGTCCAACACCACAGTTCAAAAGCATCAATTCTTCAGCACTCAGCTTTCTTTATGGTACAACTCTCATATCCATACATGACTACTGGAAAAACCATAGTTTTGACTAGATGGACTTTTGTTGACAAAGTAATGTCTCTGCTTTTTAATATGCTATCTAGGTTAGTCATAACTTTTATTTCAGGGAGTAATCATCTTTTAATTTCATGGCTGCAGTCACCATCTGCAGTGATTTTGGAGCCCAAAAAACAAAGTCTCTCACTGCTTCCATTGTTTCCATATCTATTTGCCATGAAGTGATGGGACCGGATGCCATGATCTTAGTTTTCTGAATGTTGAGCTTTAAGCCAACTTTTTCACTCTCCTCTTTCACTTTCATCAAGAGGCTCTTTAGTTTTTCTTCCCTTTCTGCCATAAGGGTGGTGTCATCTGCATATCTGAGGTTATTGATATTTCTCCCAGCAATCTTGATTCCAGCTCACATCATCAAATTCAGAAGCATAGATTTTAATACTACAGGAATAAACAAACTTAAACATATTTCTCACTGTCAAAAGTGTGTTGATTGTAATGGTTCCTATTTTGATTGATAAAGATGCATTTGAGCCTAGTTATAATGATTTAAATAAACAGAGTCTGAAACCACAATTACATTTACACCAATCTAATAAAAGAAATGAAAAGGGAATAATAACAGTACACTATAAAAATTTTAAAAGAAACCAATAATGCTAGAACACAGCAACAGAAAATACAAAAGTATATAGAGAAGGAAAATAATAGCTAAATGCCAGATATTGATCCTTTCTATCAGTGGTTACATTAATTATAAATAAATAAAACATTCCAGTTAAAATACACCAATCAGCAGAAGAGATTAAAAAAAAATACATGATGCAAATACATGTTATCTACAAGAGAGGCACTTTAGTTCCAAAGCAAAACATAGGCTGAAAGCAAAATGAGGGAGAAATAATATACCACATGGGCAGTTTGCTCTAACTAGTGGTAGAAGCCAGAGCAAATACAAGTGTGAAATAATAGATTTAATGCACCATTGCTGTTTTGAGATGGAAGGATTCCTGTGCCAAGGAATATAGATCATCTCTAGAAGTTGAAAGTGGGCCCCCACTGAAAACAGGAAAGAAGTTGAGACCTCAGAATTAAAACTGCAAAGACATGAAATCTTAAACAACATAAATGAATTTTGAAGTAGATTATCCTCAAAGCTTCCATATACCTTGATTTTGGTGTTTTGACACTGTAAGCAGAGAAGCCAGCTGAGCCTGCCTGGAATTCTAACCCATAAGAACTCAGTCAGTTCAGTTCGGTTGCTCAGTTGTGTCCGACTCTTTGTGACCTCATGTACTGCAGCGCACCAGGCCTCCCTGTCCATCACCAACTCCCAGAGTTTACCCAAACTCACGTCCATTGAGTCAGTGATGCCATCCAACCATCTCATCCACTGTTGTCGCCTTCTCCTGCTGCCCTCAATCTTTCCCAGCATCAGGGTCTTTTCCAGTGAGTCAGCTCTTCACATCAGATGGCCAAAGTACTGGAGTTTCAGCTTCAGCATCAGTCCTTCCAATGAATATTCAGGACTGATTTCCTTTAGGATGGACTGGTTGGATCTCCTTGCAGTCCAAGGGACTCTCAAGAGTCTTGTCCAACACCACGGTTCAAAAGCATCAATTCTTGAGTGCCCAGCTTTCTTTGTAGTCCAATTCTCACATCCATACCTGACCACTGGAAAAACTGTAGCCTTGACTAGACGGACCTTTGTTGGCAAAGTAATGTCTCTGCTTTTTAATATACTCTCTAGGTTGATCATAACTTTTCTTTCAAGGAGCAAGTGTCTTTTAATTTCATGGCTATGGTCACCATCTGCAGTGATTTTGGAGCCCAAGAAAATAAAGTCTGTCACTGTTTCCCCATGTATTTGCCATGAAGTGATGGGACCAGATGCCATGATCTTCGTTTTCTGAATGTTGAGCTTTAAGCCAACTTTTTCACATTCCTCTTTCACTTTCATCAAAAGGCTCTTCAGTTCCTCCTCGCTTTCTGCCATAAGGGTGGTGTCATCTGCATATCTGAGGTTATTGGTATTTCTCCCAGCAGTCTTGATTCCAGCTTGTGCTTCATCCAGCCCAGCATTTCTCATGATGTACTTTGCATATAAGTTAAATAAGCAGGGTGACAATATACAGCCTTGACATACTCCTTTCCCGATTTGGAACCAGTCTGTTATTCCATGTCCAGTTCTAACTGTTCCTTCCTCACCTGCATACAGATTTCTCAAGAGGCAGGTCAGGTGGTCTGGTATTCCCCTCTCTTTAAGAATTTTCCAGAGTTTATTGTGATCCACAAAATCAAAGGCTTTGGCATAGTCAACAAAGCAGAAGTAGATATCTGGTACTCTCTTGCTTTTTCCATGATCCAATGGATGATGGCAATTTGATCTCTGGTTACTGTCGAGGAACCAAAGATCAACCCATAGAACTATGAGCTAATGAATATGTGTTGTTTTAAGCCCCTAAATGTGTGACAATTTTCATACAGCAATAGAAAATTAATACATTCCTTTTTTTCTAACTGCTACATATGTGTTATCATCCTTAGGAGATTCCAAGCAGCTTGAACAATAGAATTAAGTCTTATACACAGCACACAGTGGATAGCTGATAAAGATCAGAAAGAATTAACTGAATAAAATACTGAGATCCAATTATATTTGTGACTTCATTCACATGATATCTCTTACTTCCTTTACTGCAATAATGTTCAATATCCTTTAATGATAATATAATGGGTTTAAAATTATATACCTGGGATAAAAAAAAAAATCATAGATAAGAGAGGCCCCAACCATTTCAAGATTCCACTTAGGATGCAGAATATATTTCATCTCTTTTTCTGAATAATTACATAGCTTACAACACTATGAGGGAAGACAACTATTTTGTATCCATTATTACTGTTTTACAACTTACTATCCTTAGACACATTCCAACAGTAAATAAGATAAACACTATGTTTTTTCAGATCTCAATATAAGTTATAAATGTTCATAATTTCTAAAGTATCCTTATTCATTAAGCTAGTATGTTTAGTCCCAATTTACTTAAAGAGTACTCTCGAATAATTTTCAGAAGTGTGTGTGTGTGAATTTTCAGAAGTGTGTGTGTAAACACACATCCTTTCCTGAAGAAAATGTACTTATCATTAATAACTCTCTTATTTGACACTGTGCTGGGAATATTCAAGTGATAATATTGTCATGAAGTTAATATAACCCCCATCAGTTTTTAGAACAAATTAAAAGTAATTTCATATAAAGATCATGAACAATTAATAAGCAAAATCATAATTTCACAGATAGTTGCCCATCTAAAGTCATTCAGACTTAGGGAAGAAGTAAGGCTACATTAAATTTTAATCAAATTTCACAGCTGCTGAAATATATTCATGAGGTACTTGATTGACATTCCTGACACAAACAGAATAATCTATAAAAAGAGCTGTTGTATTTTAAGGTCAAGCATGTCATTTTCATCTTCCTATGTTCAAAATATGTCATATTGAAAGATTGTAGCTGTTTCCTTATTTTCATATTCCTTTTCTTATGACTTCATCTATAGATACAACAGATGTAAATATTTAAAATTAGACTGGAATGTTATTAATATTTTAAGATATGGGAATGGGTTTTCCAGAAGTTACTTATGATCCTGCTTTTGCCAACTTGACTTATTAATCCAATATGAAAGCTTTGTATGATTAATTTTATAGTTAAAGTCTATTAATATACCTACTGCAATAATATAATAACAACATTATTACTTTATAAGCTAGTCTTAGATAATCTCTATGCTATGCTAAGTCACTTCAGTCATGTCCGACTCTGTGCAACCCCATAGACGGCAGCCCACCAGGCACCGCCATCCCTGGGATTCTCCAGGCAAGAACACTGGAGTGGGTTGCCATTTCCTTCTCCAATGCATGAAAGTGAAAAGTGAAAGTAAAGTCGCTCAGTCGTGTCCGACTCTTAGCGACCCCATGGATTGCAGCCTAACAGGCTCTTCCGTCCATGGGATTTTCCAAGCAAGAGTACTGGAGTGGGGTGCCATTGCCTTCTCCATAGATAATCTCTAAGTATTCCCATTACAGACCCTACCTTCCAATATTTGTTGAGTTCTAGGTATGGAAGGAGGCAAAAAAAAATTATCTATTAATACAGGTGAACATTTCTCTATGCAAAACAATATAAGAAAATATTGATTTACTTAACAGATGTTTTAGGAAATGAAATTTGTTTTATAGAAAGATGAATTTTACTTAAAAATTTAGTTTTGCATTTAAAGAATACTTGATTCACCTTCCAAGTAAAGCAATAAGCACACTTGCATTTTATTTGATTGTGGTAAGAACAACTGACATGAGATCTACTTTCTTAAATTTTTACATGTACTAACACATTATTGCTGATTATAGGGGTGACGTTATACAGGAGATTTCTAGAGCTAATTCATCTTGCTTGACTGAAACTTTATGCCCTATTAGTAACTCTTTTATTTTACCTGACATGGAACCATCATTCTACTTTTTGATTTTATGAATTTAATTATTTTAGACACCTCATATAAGTAAAATGATGCAGTAGTTTTCCTTCTGCTTATTTCTGTGATGCAGTATTTTTCATTCTCTCAAATATTTTGCTCTTATTTCATTTATCATAATATCTTCAAGGTTCATCTGTATTTTAACATATTGCAGAATTTCCCCCTTTTTAAGAGTGAATACTATCATATTGTATGTATACATCCTGTTTTCTTTACCCATTCACCTTTCAATAAGCGTTTAGGTTGTTTCCACATATTGTGTGTTGCTAAGGTGCTTCAGTTGTGTCCGACTCTTTGTGACCCCATATACCATAGCCAGCCAGGCTCCTCTGTCCATGGGATTCTCCAGGCAAGAATACTGGAATGGGCTTTCACTTCCTTCTGCAGTGATCAAACCCACGTCTCCTAAGGTTCCTGTATTGCAGGAGGATTCTTTATCACTAAGTCACCAGGGAAGCCCTTCTGCACATTGGCTATTGTGAACATGCTGCAAGGAACACAGGCTTACTGACATCTCTTTGAAATTGTGATTTCAATTATTTTGTATAAACACTCAAACACTAAAAAAATCTATTGGATTACCAGATCATATGGTAGTTAGTTCAATTTTTAACTTTCTGAGGACCCTCCTTACTGCTTTCCATAGTAGCTGCTCCTTTTTTTAAATTTAATTTTCATTTTATATTGGAATATATTTGATTCATAATGTTGTGTTAGTGTCTGCTGTACAGCAAAGAGATTCAGTTATAAATATACCTATATCCATTCTTTTTCAGATTTTTCCCCCATATAGGTTATTATAGAAAATTGAGTTCCCTGTACTATATAGCAGGTCCTTGTTGACTATCTATTTTATATGTAGTAATGTGTATGTGTGGAGAAGGCAATGGCACCCCACTCCAGTACTCTTGCCTGGAAAATCCCATGGATGGAGGAGCCTGGTGGGCTGCAGTCCATGGGGTCACTAAGAGTCGGACTCAACTGAGTGACTTCCCTTTCTCTTTTCACTTTCATGCATTGGAGAAGGAAATGGCAACCCACTCCAGTGTTCTTGCCTGGAGAATCCCAGGGACGGGGGAGCCTGGTGGGCTTCCGTCTATGGGGTCGCACAGAGTCGGACACGACTGAAGCGAGGTAGCAGCAGCAGCAGCAACCTGTATGTGTTAATCTCAAACTCCTAATTTATCCCTTCCTCCTACTTTTCCCCTTTGGTAACAATAAGTTCACTTTCAAAGTCTGTGAGTCTATTTCTGTTTTTTAAATAGCTTCATTTGTATCTTTTAGATTCCACATTTAAGTGATATCATATGGTATTTGTCTTTGTCTAACTTACTTCACCTAGTATAGTAATCTCTAAATCCACCCATGTTGCTACAAATGGCATTATTACATTCTTTTTTATGGGTGAGTAATAGTCCATTGTATATATGTACCACATCTTCTTTATCTATTCATCTGTTGATAGAACTGTACGTTGCTTCCATATCTTGGGTATTGTAAACAGCACTGAGGTGAACAGTGGGACTCATCTATCTTTTTGAATTATGGTTTTCTCTGGATGCATGCTTAGGAGTGGGATTGCTAAATCTTGTGGTAGTTCTATTTTTAGTTTGTAAGGAACCTCCATACTGTTCTCCAAAACAAAAAGAAATAAAAGAACTCCAAATTGGAAACAAAGAAGTAAAACTGTCACTGTTGGCAAATAACTTGATACTATACATAGAAAATCCTAAAGATGCCACTAGAAAACCACTAGAGCTCATCAGTGAATTTAGGTAAAGTTACAGGACACAAAATTAATACACAGAAATTTCTTTCATTCCTATACACTAACAATGGAAGATCAGAAAGAGAAATTAAGGAAACAATCTCAATTACATCACATTAAAAAGAAAAAAAAAAAATAAAAACACCTAGGAATAAACCTACCCAAGGAGGCAAAAGACCTGCACTGGGAAAACTGTAAGACACTGATGAAAGAAATCAAGGATGACACACACAGAGGGAAATATATACCATGTTCCTGGACTGGAAGAATCAATACTGTTAAAATGACTACACTATTCAAGGACATATACATACTCAGTGCAACCCCTGTCAAACTACCAATGGCATTTTTCACAAAACTAGTACAAAAATTTGTAAAATTCATATACAAATACAAAAGACCCCGAATTGCCAAAGCAAAGTCAAAAAAGGAAAACAGAGCTGGAAGAAGCAGGCTCCCTGATTCCATTTTTCATTTCTACCCACATTGTGCAAGAGTTCCAATTTTCCACATCCTCATCAGTATGTGTCTTTTGGATTTTTGATAATAGCCATCCTGACAGGCATGAAGTGGCATGTCTTTTATGAAAAAATAGTCAAGCTCTGAGTCCTTTGTTATTATCTATTAACTTCCTTTTATGGAAGATAATACATGGCAGCTTCCTCTGGTTCTTTCCTGCTTTTGTTCCTGAAGCTTAGTTATGACATTTTTGCTTTTAATTTGCTTGGCTTTCTTTTTATTGCTAATTCTTCCGTTCCTTCTCATGAACTTTCAATATAATTTCCACAGGTTTTATTACCATTCAGTTATTTTATCATTTTTATATTTTTATTCTTGTACTTATCTCTCCTGAAAATCTACACTTCTCTCCAGACTTATTGTTTTCTAAGTTTGCAAAACAACTGTCATTCTGAGACTTACTTCTGCCTTTCTCTTTGGTTGTATTTCCTCATTTCTGGGTATCATATCTTTCTATTTCTCCAAAACTCTCAAGTGTGCATGTCTGTGTGCAGTACAACCTTTATTAATTCCATCAAGTGAAAGTGGCACTTATTTTTAATTATTCTACATGTTTTTAAAAATTCACAAGTTGATGAAAAATAATTTAAATATATAAAAAACCATAAACCAGCTATATAATGGGAAAACACAAGACAATGAACACTTTCCATAAGTCTGTCTCTTGAGCCACTTGCTCCAGTCTAGTTAGATTGCCTTCTAGGCCTGATGAGTGCCATTCTAGCATCTCCCTCCAGTATCATCTTGAAGAATCTTTTTACTCTTTTGTGTAACAACTGCAGTTTTCTTTAAGTCCATTCATCTTTCTTAACTCCCTCCTTTTGGAGCACACATCTTACTATCTTCTGAATATGTATTTATGAAAATGCCTTCATTCTACAATTACCTTTAATTTTTGTTTGTCAAGTATAGAATTCTAGGTTTGAATTCACTATAATTTAGAATTTTGAAGGTACTGCTCAATTGTATTCAACTCTTCGGGGTTTCATTGAGAGATATAAAGAAATTCTGGATGGTGTTAGGTGACTTTTTTATTTGCCTTTAGAGATCTGAAACTTCTATGCTGCTGCTCTTCTGAAAGTCCACAAATATGAGTATGCAGTGAGCAGACATTCACTTAAATCTGCTACATCTTTTGAGATCTAAAAACACTGAAATTCAGTTTTGTTTGTAGTGAGAGTATACAAAGAATAATGACTGCTTGTGCAGTATAAACTTTCAGGAATTCAAAACATATATCCTTTTAGCCAGTAATACTGCTCCTGGAAATCTATCTTAAGAAAACTGATTCAAAATGTAGAAAACAATCTTAAACAAATATATTAACAGAAACATTATTTATCACAATAAAACGAGAAACAATCTGTATCAGCAACAACTATTTGTGATAATTATATGATACTTTAAAGCAATTCAATTGGTTTTAAAAATAACATGGAAAAATATTACTTTTATTTAAAGGAGAAAATATTGGAAATTTTGCATCAAATGCCTTTGATGTATTAAGAAGGATTCTTTGAAATTCTCAATTAAAAAGAGTCTCATCATTTAAAAGTGAACTGTGTTTGGCTAACATTTCCATTGTCTAGCTTGGCTTCAGCAATACATGAACTGACAACTTCCAGATGTACAAGCTGGATTTAGAAAAGGCAGAGTAACCAGAGATCAAATTTCCAACATTTGTTGGATCATAGAGAAAGCAAGGGAATTCCAGGAAAAAAATCTACTTCTGCTTCATTGACTACACTAAAGCTGGGGGAAATTCTTAAAGAGATAAGAATACCAGACCATCTAACCTGTCTCCTGAGAAAACCTGTATGCAGATCAAGAAGCAACAGAACCAGACGTGGAACACCAGACTGGTTCAAAATTGGGAAAGGAGTGTATCAAGGCTGTATACTGTAACTCTGCTTATTTAACTTATATGCAGAGTACATCATGCAAAATGCCAGGCAGGAAGAATCACAAGCTGGAATCAAGATTGCTGGGAGAAATATCAACAACTTCAGATATGTAGATTACACCACCCTAATGGCAGAAAGTGAAGGGAACTAAATACCCTCTTAATGAGGGTCAAAGGAGGAGAGTGAAAAAGCTGGCTTAAAACTCAACATTCAAAAAACTAAGATCATGGCATCCAGTCCCATCACTTCATGGCAAATAGAGGAGGAAAAAGTAGAAACAGTAACAGACTTTATTTTCTTGGGCTCCAAAATCACTGAGGACATGACAGTATCCATGAAATGAAAAGATGCTTGCTCCTTGGAAGTAAAGCTATGACAAATATAGATAGTGTATTAAAAAGCAGAGATGTCACTTTGCTGCAAAAGGTCCATATTGTTAGAGCTATGGTTTTTCCAGTAGTTATGTACAGATGTGAGAGTTGGACCATAAGGAAGGCTGAGTGCTGAAGAATTGATGCTTTCGAATTGTGGTGCTGGAGAAGACTCTTGAGAGTCTCCTGGAATGCAAGGAAATCAAACCACTCCTAAAGAAAATCAACCCTGAATATTCACTGGAGGAAATGATGCTGAAGCTGAAGCTTTAGTACTCTGACCACCTAACATGAAGAGCCGACTCATTGGAAAAGACCTTGATACTGGGAAAGACTGAGGGCAGGAGGAGAAGTGGGTGACAGAGGATGAGATGTTTGGATGGCATCACAGACTCAATGGACATGAGTCTAAGCAAACTCAGGGAGACAGTGAAAGACAGGGAAGCCTGGCATGATACAGTCCATGGGGTCACAAAGAGTTGTACACAACTTAACTACTGAACAACAACAACAACATCTTGAGAACACTTTTTAAAGATCTACATCTTTTCAGATAGTGTTCAGCATCATCCTATCTATGAAAGAAAGTGGAATACTTTGGCAGTGTATATACATTATATAAAAATGCATATATGTAGTATGTGTATGTATAATCTATTTGCAAAAGAACTATTTGCTGTTTTACCAAAAGAATTCTAGTAACTTAGAAAATTCAGAAAATTTGCCAACTTCTTTTCCAGACATTTTTTCAATGATATTCACTATGGAAATACTGCATCTTTGCCACTGTTAATGAAGATCCTGACCTAAATTCTCTAGCCAGTCAATTTGTAGAAAAGCATATGTTCTGATCTCATTCTAGTTTTCCTTAAGATGTTCTTATGTCTTTAAATTCTATACATTTATTAAATATTTCAAAATAAATATGTGTTTTTATCCTGTGGGTTCTCTTTGGATAGGTTGATGAGTTCCTAAGTCTAGTGCTTGCTTGCTTTGTGAAATAAGACTACTGAGTTTTCAAAGCACACCCTTTAATTTTTAAAATTTAGAGATTGTTGAAAGAGTGTTAGCACGTAATATATAGCATGTGCAACTTTTATAATTTCAGACCTATCCAACTCAAGCTATTGCATTAAATAGTCCTAGAAGGGATAAATATAAGAATATCTATTGTAACCATATAGAGTTTTAAAGTAGAAGCAAAAATATGTGTAGAGCTCTTATTTTACATATGTATGTTTTTTGCTTCAGTTGATACTTTCCAAGGTTCTTTTTTTTTTTAATTTTATTTTATTTTTAAACTTTACAACATTGTATTAGTTTTGCCAAATATCGAAATGAATCCGCCACAGGTATACCCGCATTCCCCATCCTGAACCCTCCTCCCTCCTCCCTCCCCTACCCTCCCTCTGGGTCGTCCCAGTGCACCAGCCCCAAGCATCCAGTACCATGCATCAAACCTGGACTGGCGACTCGTTTCATACATGATATTATACATGTTTCAATGCTATTCTCCCAAATCTCCCCACCCTCTCCCTCTCCCACAGAGTCCTTAAGACTGATCTATACATCGGTATCTCTTTTGCTGTCTCGTACACAGGGTTATTGTTACCATGTTTCTAAATTCCATATGTATGTGTGAGTATACTGTATTGGTGGTTTTCTTTCTGGCTTACTTCACTCTGTATAATAGGTTCCAGTTTTATCCATCTCATTAGAACTGATTCAAATGTATTCTTTTTAATGGCTGAGTAATACTCCATTGTGTATATGTACAATAGCTTTCTTATCCATTCATCTGCTGATGGGCATCTAGGTTGCTTCCATGTCCTGGCTATTATAAACAGTGCTGCGATGAACATTGGAGTACACGTGTCTCTTTCCCTTCTGGTTTCCTCAGTGTGTATGCCCAGCAGTGGGATTGCTGGGTCATAAGGCAGTTCTATTTCCAGTTTTTTAAGGAATCTCCACACTGTTCTCCATAGTGGCTGTACTAGTTTGCATTCCCACCAACAGTGTAAGAGAGTTCCCTTTTCTCCACACCCTCTCCAGCATTTTATTGCTTGTAGGCTTTTGGATCACAGCCATTCTGACTGGCGTGAAATGGTATCTCATTGTGGTTTTGATTTGCATTTCTCTGATAATGAGTGATGTTGAGCATCTTTTCATGTGTTTGTTAGCCATCTGTATGTCTTCTTTGGAGAAATGTCTATTTAGTTCTTTGGCCCCTTTTTTGATTGGGTCATTTATTTTTCCGGAGTTGAGCTGTAGGAGTTACTTGTATATTTTTGAGATTAGTTGTTTGTCCGTTGCTTCATTTGCTATTATTTTCTCCCATTCTGAAGGCTGTCTTTTCACCTTGCTAATAGTTTCCTTTGTTGTGCAGAAGCTTTTGAGTTTAATTAGGTCCCATTTGTTTATTTTTGCTTTTATTTCCGATATTCTGGGAGGTGGGTCATAGAGGATCCTGCTGTGATGTATGTCAGAGAGTGTTTTGCCTATGTTCTCTTCTAGGAGTTTTATAGTTTCTGGTCTTACGTTTAGATCTTTAATCCATTTTGAGTTTTTTTGTGTGTGTAAGGTGTTAGAAAGTGTTCTAGTTTCATTCTTTTACAAGTGGTTGACCAGTTTTCCCAGCACCACTTGTTAAAGAGATTGTCTTTAATCCATTGTATATTCTTGCCTCCTTTGTCAAAGATAAGGTGTCCATATGTGCGTGGATTTATCTCTGGGCTTTCTATTTTGTTCCATTGATCAATATTTCTGTCTTTGTGCCAGTACCATACTGTCTTGATAACTGTGGCTTTGTAATAGAGTCTGAAGTCAGGTAGGTTGATTCCTCCAGTTCCATTCTTCTTTCTCAAGATAGCTTTGGCTATTCGAGGTTTTCTGTATTTCCATACAAATTGTGAAGTTATTTGTTCTAGCTCTGTGAAGAATACCGTTGGTAGCTTGATAGGGATTGCATTGAATCTATAAATTGCTTTGGGTAGTATACTCATTTTCACTATATTGATTCTTCCAATCCATGAACATGGTATATTTCTCCATCTATTAGTGTCCTCTTTGATAGGACACTAATAGATGGAGAAATATACCAAGGTTCTAATAGAATAAGAAGGAATGAAGGGATAGAGCCAAAGCAAAAACAACACCCAGTTGTGGATGTGACTGGTGACAGAAGCAAGGCCCAATGCTGTAAAGAGCAATATTGCATAGGAGCCTGGAATGTTAAGTCCATGAATCAAAGCAAATTGGAAGTGGTCAAACAGGAGATGGCAAGAGTGAACATCGACATTTTAGGAATCAGCAAACTAAGATGGACTGGAATGGGTGAATTCAACTCAGATGACCGTTATATCTACTACTGTGGGCAGGAATCCCTTAGAAGAAGTGGAGTAGCCATTATAGTCAACAAAAGAGTTTGAAATACAGTACTTGGATGCAATCTCAAAAATCGACAGAATGATCTCTGTTCATTTCCAAGGCAAACCATTCAATATCACAGTAATCCAAGCCTATGCCCCAACCAGTAATGCCAAAAAAGCTGAAGTTGAATGGTTATATGAAGACCTACAAGACCTTTTAGAACTAACACCCAAAAAAGATGTCCTTTTCATTATAGGGGACTGGAATGCAAAAATAGGAAGTCAAGAAACACCTGGAATAACAGGCAAATTTGGGCTTGGAGTACAGAATGAAGCACGGCAAAGGCTAATAGAGTTTTGCCAAGAGAACACACTGGTCATAGCAAACACCCTCTTCCAACAACACAAGAGAAGACTCTACACATGGACATCACCAGATGGTCAACACCTAAATCAGATTGATGATATTCTTCGCAGCCAAAGATGGAGAAGCTCTCTACAGTCAGCAGAAACAAGATAGGGAGCTGACTGTGGTTCAGATCATGAACTCCTTCTTTCCAAATTCAGACTTAAATTGAAGAAAGTGGGGGAAAAAAGTAGACCATTCAGGTATGACCTAAATCAAATCCCTTCTGATTACACAGTGGAAGTGCGAAATAGATTTAAGGGACTAGATCTGATAGACAGAGTACCTGAAGAACTATCAATGGAAGTTCATGACATTGTACAGGAGACAGGTATCAAGACCATCCCCAAGAAAAAGAAATGCAAAAAAGCAAAATGGCTGTCTGAGGAAGCTTTACAAATAGTTGTGAAAAGAAGAGAAGTGAAAAGCAAAGGAGAAAAGGAAAGATATACCCATTTGAATGCAGAGTTCCAAAGAATATAGCAAGGAGATAAGAAAGCCTTCCTCAGGGATCAATGCAAAGAAATAGAGGAAAACAACACAATGGGAAAGACTAGAGATCTCTTCAAGAAAATTAGAGATACCAAGGGAACATTTCATGCAAAGATGGCTCCATAAAGGACAGAAATGGTATGGACCTAACAGAAGCAGAAGATATTAAGAAGAGGTGGCAAGAATACACAGAAGAACTATACAAAAAAGATATTCATGACCAAGATAATCATGAAAGTGTGATCACTCACCTAGAGCCAGACTTCCTGGAATGTGAAGTCAAGCGGGCCTTAGAAAGCATAACTATGAGCAAAACTAGTGGAGGTGATGGAATTCCAGTTGAGCTATTCCAAATCCTGAAAGGTGATGCTATGAACATGCTGCACTCAATATGCCAGCAAATTTGGAAAACTCAGCAGTGTCCACAGGACTGGAAAAGGTCAGTTTTCTTCCCAATCTCAAAGAAAGGCAATGCCATATAATGCTCAAACTACTGCACAATTGCACTCATCTCACATGCTAGTAAAATAACACACAAAATTCTCCAAGGCAGGCTTCAGCGATACGTGAATTCTGAAATTCCGGATGTTCAAGCTGGTTTTAGAAAAGGCAGAGGAACCAGAGATCAAATTTCCAACATTCACTGGATCATCGAAAAGCAAGAGAGTTCCAGAAAAACATCTTTTTCTGCTTTTCTGACTATGCCAAACCTTTGACTGTGTGGATCACAATAAACTGTGGAAAATTCTGAAAGAGAAGGGAATACCAGATCACCTGACCTACCTTTTGAGAAGCCTATATGCAGGTCAGGAAGCAACAGTTAGAACTGGACATGGAACAACAGATAGGTTCCAAATAGGAAAAGGAGTACGTCAAGGCTGTATATTGTCACCCTGCTTATTTAACTTATATGCAGAGTACATCATGAGAAATGCTGGGCTGGTGAAGCACAAGCTGGAATCAAGATTTCTAGGAGAAATATCAATAACCTCAGATATGCAGATGACACCACCCTTATGGCAAAAATTGAAGAAAAACTAAAGAGCCTCTCGATGAACGTGAAAGAGGAGAGTGAAAAAGTTGACTTAAAGCTCAACATTCAGAAAACTGAGATCATGGCATCTGGTCCCATCATTTCATGGCAAATAGATGGGGAAACAGTGGAAACAGTGGCTGACTTTATATTTTGGGGCTTCAAAATCACTGCAGATGGTGATTGCAGCCATGAAATTAAAAGACACTTACTCCTTGGAAGGAAAGTTATGACCAAAAAAGACAGCATATTGAAAAGCAGAGAAATTACTTTGTCAACAAAAGTCCATCTAGTCAAGGCTAAGGTTTTTCCAGTAGTCATGTATGGATGTGAGAATTGGAGTATAAAGAAAGCTGAGTGCTGTAGGATTGATGCTTTTGAACTGTGGTGCTGAAGAAGACTCTTGAGAGTCCCTTGGACTGCAAAGTGATCCAACCAGTCCATCCTAAAGGAAATCAGTCCTGGGTGTTCATTGGAAGGACTGACATTGAAGATGAAACTCCAATATTTTGGCCATCTTTTGCAAAGAGCTGACTCATTTGAAAAGACCCTGATGGTGGGAAAGATTGAAGGCAAGAGGAGGAGGCGACGACAGAGGATGATATGGTTAGTTGGCATCACCAATTCAATGGACATGAGTTTGGGTAAACTCTGGGAGGTGGTGATTGACAGGAAGGCCTGGCATGCTGTGGTTCATGGGGTCGCAAAGAAACAGACACGAGTGAGCGACTGAACTGAACTGAAAAGAAGAAGAAAATAGTACTTAAAAAAAAAAAAATTTAAACTCAAAGAAACAGAAAACAGAATGGTGGCAGCCAGGCAGTAGGAGAAATTGTATCTGTTGTCAAATGTACAGACTTTCCATTATAATAAAAATAAGGTTTGAGGATCTAATATACAGGGTGCTGATTATAGTTAGTACTGTATTGTAAACTTCAAATTTGCTTACAGCATTATCACCAAAAAAAAAAAAAAAAAATTGTGCAAGGTGATGGATGTGTTAATTAACTTAACCGTAGAAATCATTTCAAAATGTATACATACATCAAATCATCAAATACGTATTAAATGTACTACAATTTTATTTGTCAATTATACCTCAGTAAATCTTTGAGGAGAGAGGAAAAAAGAATACTACCATGATATGGCTCTATTTTCATATCAGCCGTCCTCCAAAACCTGTTACATTTATCATCTCATTTAACCTCCAAAGTAAGAATTTTTAGGATAAAATTGTAAATACCAGACTAAGATAATTTTATGGATGAGGGGGAAGGAAAGCAGAGAAAATGTAAATAATTTTACCAAGGACATATAGTTAGTAAGGGTTGGAGCAAGAATTCAAACACCAGCAATCTGACTTCAGGTTATGAACTCTTCAGGTTAGTTACCTAACTAACCTGAAGGTGTTAGAGAACAGATACCCCCAAAATAAACTAACCTAACTTTTGACTAAGAAACCTAGTGATTCAGTAAAATACCTAGTTGATTCTCCTCTCTCCAGAAACTGCTTATTTCACTCATTGTATTGAATCAACAGATAACAAATTATATATTCTGCATTTGCATTGATCACACATAAAAAACAAAAGAATGGAAGGAGACAATTGGGGTTATATGGACCAATAGACATATAACATGCAGGTTGTTTAGGTAGAAGATAGTGAGAAAATGAACTGCATCTGGCAAAAATTCTATGTCTTATATTACTGTTCTCCAAGGTTGAAGCAGCAATATTTACTACTGCTTTAAATTTGTACAATTAAAGCATCTATCAGATAATTTTATATAATGATAATAAAAGAGCCAAACAAAAAAGACTAGAATGCAATAAAGTTTAGTGCTTCCAAATTTGCTGGGTTTCAGTCATCCCCTTCTTGACTTGGCAGCATATCAAGATACGTACGAACTAAGCTACAGAGTGGCTCTGCACGGCATTTCCTCTCTCCTCTGCACTCTTTGAATGCACTGGCCAGAGATTTTTTAATTTCATACATCATTTACAACTAGCTGTGTTGATTCCACAGTCATTACTGAGCTCAGCCTGAGTGCCAAAAAGGAACACACACCAACATACAGAAACGCATACTGTTGGCATTGTCACAGCACAAAATAAACCAAGTCCACTGCACTAACTATGCCACTAACTGGAGAAGTCACAGACCTGGAATATAAAGTGTCCAAGAACTAATTAATCTTTCTACTTGTTTGTTTGCCAAGGAAAGCTGGATACGGATGTCAATTCAAAACAAGTTGCAGACGTTGTGAAAGTTATAATAAGTAGCTGAAAAACCCAAGGCAGAAGTTTCCTTAATAGCATGAGTGTCAGGTACAGGCATGCTTGATACTTATCAAATTTAACTCTCTCACTTACTAGACTCCCTGTCAGTCAACAAGTCAAATTTTAAGCTTTAGTTGAGATAATAAATGATGATGGGAAAATATTATTTACTTTGAAGCTTGAGGTTATTTTTAAAACCTTTTATTTTTCAACTGTGCTCTTCCCCATCCCCCATTCCCATTCCATATCCTCTGTAGGGAAAGTAAAACACTGAGATTTTTGAATGGTTTTTAGTTTATGCCAGGCTATGCATACTGACATACTTTGCCCTTTGGATAAAATGTCTGTCTTTCTGAAATACATGTCTAGAGCAAAGTTAGCATACCCATGGATCAGTTAGGGTTCTCCAGAGAAACTATACCTATATATCTATATTTATCTGTCTGTTGGGAGCTTGTTTTATTTTAAGGACTGTGATTATGAAGGCTGGCAAGTCTGAAATTTGTTGGACAGGCCAGAAGGATGGAAATTCAGGTAAGAGTTAATGATGTAGTTTTGAGCCTCAAATCCATAAAATGGGCAAGAAGAGTAGAAATTCGGGCATGATTTTTATGCTGCAGTCTCAAGGTAAAATTTCTTCTTTGAGAAACCTCAGTCTTTTCTCTTAAGGTCTTAAATTGATTGGATGAGGTCCACCCCACATTATGAAGGATAATCTGCTTTAGAGTCAACTGATTCTAAATATTTTCCCAGTAATATTTAGACAAGTGTTTGACCAAACAACTGTACACCACAGCAACATAAACTTACCCAACCTAACACATAAAATTACCCATCAACCTCCAAAACACACATATGTATACCTACAAACACAGACATGCACAATACTGTCTTCATTATTACTGTGTTCTAAACAACTGAGATAATCACATTGGATATTTTTTAAAAATTTAGATAACATATTTTAGTACTGAAAATTCAATAATTATTAAACATAGAACTTTCCTTAGTGGCTTTTTTAGAAGTGTGCTCTTCCTTTCTCTGAAATTAACTGTATCACAGTTAATATGCTAGTTTATCGAGGATGAAGTAGGATGAAGGTCCCCTAGAGAAGGAAATGGCGACCCACTCCAGTATTCTTGCCTGGAAAATCCCATGGACAGAGAAGCCTGGTGGGCTACTGTCTATAGGGTCGCAAACCATCAGACGTGACTGAAGCGACTGAGCACAGAACAGGGAAGTTGATGTGTAACACAGGGAGCTCAGCCTGAAGCTCTGTGATGATCCAGAGAGGAGGGATGGGGGCTTGAAGTAGGAGGGAGGCTCAAGGGGGAGGGGAGATGTGTGTGTGTGTGTGTGTGTGTGTGTACATATTGGCTGATTCATGTTATATGGCAGAAACCAACACAATATTGTAAAAGAACCAACCTCCAATTAAAAATAAATTTTAAAAAAGGAAAAATAAGATATCATTTACTCAATACAATTTTGGAAAGAAACACTTTTGTTACACCAACATGTTTGACTGCCTAATTAATGATTACAGGCTGCAAGAAAGCCATTTTGGACAGCTTTTACCTTATATTGCTTGTCATCCATGACACAGACATTCAGAGCCTTGGATGGTTTACCTATATAGTCATAAACAATGTGATGGCAGATGGATTTTTGTATCTACCACCTGCTATATTTTGATCAGCATCTGTATTTGAATGATGATTCTATAATATTTAATTAGTGGCCAGTTTCATTTATTATTGAAGTCTATGTTAACAAATTTTTTTTTTCCTAGAAAAACCAATGCTCTATTCCCATAGGTTACCAGCTTTATCTGTTTCTCTTAGAAAACTATTTTGTACCTTTTGACCAAAATCTCATTTCTATCAATAGCAAACTGAGGCTACAATTTAGCCTAGTCTTAGGCAATTAAAACACACACTTTATTAAACCTTGGTCATGCCCATTAAAATTAATTGAGACCTTAGCCCTTTGCTGAACTCTTCGTAATGAGCTTGGAGGAAAAGATAATAAATCCAGCAAACAAGATCCTTCTTTAATGACTATGGTCCATATCATTTTTGGTTGGTTTATACTGAAATGTATTTTGTATTTCTACTTTAAATTTTTATGATTATCTTCCAGGAAATGCATACATGCTTTTTAAAATTAAAAAAGTACTTTATGTACCAAAAAAGAAAAACACTGTTATGAAAACCCAAGCTAAAACAATTTAAAAGAATAGTACTCACATAAAGGTCAGGTTTTGCTAGTTAAAAGGACAGCCTAGCCAGTGGATTATTAAAAGCTTCATTAATAGTCAATGAATTGCTGGCTACAGTCATACTTTTGCACAACTGCTAAACCAAGGACAGAATTTATTCACCTAATTTAAATATTACACTCTCAGTGTTTGAGTGATTTCACTAGACAGGTGTATCAACTAGTATATGACAGAGTTGTCCTCCTGGATTTTGATATATTTTTATGTACAGTGATTCTACATAGGACCCAAAGTAACCTTTAATTCTAATGTGATTAATGTATAACTAGATTTAGTTACTGAAGGAGCTAGAGATTTGACACATATTGTAGGCAGAGTCTCCTAATCTCCTGTGTATATATCAGGACCTAAATAATGTATACCTGAATTCCATTAACTCCATTTATGTTCATTACAAAATTTTCAAATATATCTCTATTAAAAAGAATAAAAAACATAATGATACCACAAGAATATATGACCACATTACTGAATCCTAGGGAAAAGAAACGGTCACGTATGTAAAAGTATTCATGTATTCAACCAAGCAATTATCATGAACACATGTAAGCAACTACATGATTTTAGTAGTAGTTTATGAACACATAATATCCACTGCTCTGGTCCTGACCTTTAATATTTTCTGAAGTGATAAATTATATTTTTGTCCTTCTCAAAATAAACATGCAGCATGAGAAAATGAGAACAATGCATTGTGCTTTCCTTAGTCTGTGTTCAAGGTAATGAGAACAAACGATTGTATTATGGAATCATGTCAAAGTTTCTGTGCTGACATCAGTGATTCAATAATGTTTCTCTACTAAATTATCTCACTAATCTTAACCATAAAAATCTATTCTTCTTTTTTCACAATCAGCCTTACTATGCTACTGAAAGAGTACATATGAAATGACTCATAGCTCCTGAGAAAACCAATGAGGTCTGGATAGACAACACAACAAAGATTTTTGATATCAATCAAACAATCAGTATTTATTGAGTATCTCAAGGCTGCTTTGGGAGTCAGAATATGATCGAAGTTACACATTCCACACACATGAAAAATAAAGTTTTACTTCTCTCAAAAAATATAAAGCTAACTAACTAGGCCTAAACCATATTCCTACATGACAAAAAAATCTCCCCTAACTACTGACTTGATATGCTTTATTATTTAATATATCACACAATGAAAAACAATAATGTAGCACAGTGCATCTGCACTGGATGCGTGAGCAATATTAATACTCACTGAATTATTAAACTAAGCCATGGTTTTATATAGGCACTAAGCCAAACAAAATTATGGCAATATATCTTAGATTGCTGTTTCTCAATACTGTCATTGAATAGTGTCAACAGTGTATATAGTAAATAATCAAAATACTGTAGCTATGCATTGCCTTGAGAAAAGCAAATATCTCATATATCAATAGTGTCAGAAATTTAAAGCACAAAATCAGATCAGAGTCTATGAAAGAAACAGGAATAGTGGACAATCTCAAAGTGCTCAAAATAGAAACATAATGAGCTCTATGTGTTGCTTATATATAAATGTCCTATTCAAAAATATTATATTCAAAAAAGTATTTTTGAATAGGACATTTATTGATGCTTTTGAACTGTGGTGTTGGAGAAGACTCTTGAGAGTCCCTTGGCCTGCAAGGAGATCCAACCAGTCCATTCTGAAGGAGATCAGCTCTGGGATTTCTTTGGAAGGAATGATGCTGAAGCTGAAACTCCAGTACTTTGGCCACCTCATGTGAAGAGTTGACTCATTGGAAAAGACTCTGATGCTGGGAGGGATTGGGGGCAGGAGGAGAAGGGGACAACAGAGGATGAGATGGCTGGATGGCATCACTGACTCGATGGACGTGAGTCTCAGTGAACTCCGGGAGTTGGTGATGGACAGGGAAGCCTGGCATGCTGCAATTCATGGGGTCGCAAAGAGTTGGACACAACTGAGCGACTGATCTGATCTGATATATTATATTGACTAAAAGAAGCACTTGGGTATATAAATTTAGAAAAGGAAAAAGTATATAAACTTGGCCCAAATCTTTTTTTTTTTATTTTAATGAAGACCCAGACGACCTATTCAGGTAACAAATATGTCAAAATTTCATGAATTATTTGCTTTGTTCATAGGTACATTTTTAGACGGTTTTTCACATTAACAGAAAACTAGTAGATCTAAATAATATAAATATTTGCCCATTCTTTTTCAGTTCATCTCACTGTATTGAAGACATTTAAAACAAGCAGAAGTCAAATGAAACATGCTCATTAACCTCACTCTTTCATAGTAGAAGTGATCCTGTACATTCAATAACTCTATTGTTCTCTGCATTCAGTATGCTAGCAAAATCGGAAAACTCAACAGTGGTCACGGGACTGGAAATGCCCAGTTTTCATCTTAATCCCAAAGAAGGTAAAAGCCAAAGAATGCTCAAACTACTGCACAACTGCACACATTTCACATGTTAGCAAGGTAAATACTCAAGATCCATCAAGCTAGGCTTCAACAGTACATGAATCAAGAACTTCAAGATGTATAAGCTGGATTTACAAAAGGCAGAGGAACCAAAGGTCAAATTGCCAATATCCATTGGATCATAGAAAATGAAAGGGAATTCCAGAAAAACATCTACTTCTACTTCGTTGACTACACTAAAGCCTTTGACTCTGTGGATCAAAACAAATAATGCAAAATTCTTAAAGAGATGGGAATACCAACCACCTTACCTGCCTCCTGAGAAATCTGCATGCAGGTCAAGAAGCAATAGTTAGAACCAGACATGGAACAATGGACTGGTTCAAAATTGGAAAAGGAGTATGTAAAGACTGTATATTGTCACCCTGCTTATTTAACTTATATGCAGAGTGCATCATGTGAAATGCTGGGCTGGATGAAGTTCAACCTGGAATCAAGATTGCTGGGAGAAGCATCAATAACTCCAGATATCCAGATGACACCACCCTTATGGCAGAAAGTGAAGAACAACTAAAGAGCCTCTTGATGAAGGTGAAAGAGGAAAGAGAAAAAGCTGTCTTAAAACTTAACATTCAACTCCTGCAGCTCAATTCCAGAAAAATAAATGACCCAATCAAAAAATGGGCCAAAGAACTAAACAGACATTTCTCCAAAGAAGACATACAGATGGCTAACAAACACATGAAAAGATGCTCAACATCACTCATTATCAGAGAAATGCAAATCAAAACCACAATGAGGTACCATTTCACGCCAGTCAGAATGGCTGTGATCCAAAAGTCTAGAAGCAATAAATGCTGGAGAGGGTGTGGAGAAAAGGGAACCCTCTAACACTGTTGGTGGGAATGCAAACTAGTACAGCCATTATGGAGAACAGTATAGAGATTCCTTAAAAAACTGGAAATAGAACTGCCTTATGACCCAGCAAGCCCACTACTGGGCATACACACCAAGGAAACCAGAACTGAAAGAGACACGTGTACCCCAATGTTCATCGCAGCACTGTTTATAATAGCCAGGACATGGAAGCAACCTAGATGTCCATCAGCAGATGAATGGATAAGAAAGCTATTGTACATATACACAATGGAGTATTACTCAGCCATTAAAAAGAATACATTTGAATCAGTTCTAATGAGGTGGATGAAACCGGAGCCTATTATACAGAGTGAAGTAAGCCAGAAAGAAAACCACCAATACAGTATACTAACACATATATATGGAATTTAGAAAGATGGTAACAATAACCCTGTATGCGAGACAGCAAAAGAGACACAGATGTATAGAACAGTCTTTTGGACTCTGTGGGAGAGGGAGAGGGTGGGATAATTTGGGAGAATGGCATGGAAACATGTATAATATCATATAAGAAACGAATCACCAGTCCAGGTTCGATACAGGATGCTTGGGGCTGGTGCACTGGGATGACCTGGAGGGATAGTACAGGGAGGGAGTTGGGAGGGGGGTTCAGGATGGGGATCACATGTATGCAAGGGGCGGATTCATGTTGATGTGTGGCAGAATCAATTCAATACTGTAAAGTAATTAGCCTCCAATTAAAATAAATTTAAACTAAAAAAAAAAAAAAACATTCAAAAAGCTAAGATCATGGCCTCTAGTCCCATCACTTCATGGCAAATAGATGGGGAAACAATGGAAACAGTGTCAGACTTTATTTTGGGGGGCTCCAAAATCACTGCAGATGGTGATTGCAGCCATGAAATTTAAAGATGCTTGCTGCTTGGAAGAAAAGCTATAACAAACCTAGACAGCATATTAAAAAGCAGAGGCTTCTCTTAGCCGACAAAGGTCCATCTAGTTAAAGCTATGGCTTTTCCAGTAGTCATGTATGAATGTGAAATTTGGACCGTAATAAAGGCTGAGCATCAAAGAATTGATGTTCGAATTGTGGTGCTGGAGAAGACTCTTGAGAGTCCCTTGGACAGCAAGTAGTTCAAACCAGTCGATCCAAAAGGAAATCAACCCCAAATATTCATTGGAAGGACTGATGCTGAAGCTGAATCTCCAGTACTTTGGCAATATGATGCAAAGAGCCAACTTATTGGAAAAGACCTGATTCTAGAAAAGATTGAAGGCAAGAGGAGAAGGGGATGACAGAGGATGAGATGGTTGGCTGGCATCACGGATTCAATGGATATGAGTTTGAGCAAATTCCAGGAGATATAAAAGGACAGGGAAGCCTGGCATGCTGCAGCCCATGCAGTCACAGAGAGCTGGACACAACTGAGTGACTGAACAACAACAGCAGCAAACTGAACTGAGCTACTGAGATTATTTTAGGAAAAAAAAAATAAAGATTACAACAAACATTTCCTGAATCCTGACCTTTTCATCATGTAAACTGATAAAATTTCCTGAGAAATTATAAAGATAATTTAAAAAGATAATTAAGAATCCAGCCTTTTCACAGTTTGTTCATTTGATTTGAAGCATAGTTCATGTTGAATGTGTCCTTAGTGATTTTCTGTTTGGATAACCCATCCAGTGCTGCAAGTGGTATTGAAGCCCCTTCCTATTACTGTATTATTGTCTATTTCTCCCTTTAGATCCATGTGTATTTGCTTAAAATATTTAGGTGCTCCAGTATTAGGTGCACATACATTTATGATTTGGAGAAGGATATGGCAACCCTCTCCAGTATTCTTGCCTGGAGAATCCCATGGACAGAGAAGCCTGACAGGCTACAGTCTGTGGGGTCGCAAGAGTCAGACATGACTGAGCGACTAAGCACAGCACAGCACATTTATGATTGTTTTATTTTCCAGATGAACTGACTCCTTTATCATTGTGTAATGACCTTCTTTGTCTCTTCATACCATTTTGGCTTAGAGTCAGTAGAGCTACGTCTTTTCTCTTTTGGTTTCCATTTGCATGGAATGTCTTTTGACTCCATGTGAGTCTGGAAGCTGAAGTGAGTCCCTTGTAGGCAGCATGTCAAATCAGATCAGTCGCTCAGTCGTGTCTGACTCTTTGCGACCCCATGAATCGCAGCACACCAGGCCTCCCTGTCCATCACCAACTCCCGGAGTTCACCCAGACTCACATCCATCAAGTCAGTGATGCCATCCAGCCATCTCATCCTCTGTTGTCCCCTTCTCCTCTTGCCCCCAATCCCTCCCAGCATCAGAGTCTTTTCCAATGAGGCAGCATATAGTTGGATCTTATCTTTTTTACACATCCAGCCACTCTACACCTTTTTATTGGAGAATTCAATCCACTTATACTTACAGTAATTATTGATAAATAAGAACTTACTAATGCCATCATATTGCTTTCTGGGTGTTTTATAGTTCCTTTCTTCCTCTATTGCTGCCTTTGGAATTTTTGGTTCTCAGTGGTGGTATTCTCTAATGACATTATCTTTATCTTCTGTGAATCTACTGTAGGCCTTTGCTTCGTGTATACTATAAGCCTTATATAAAATATCTTATAATAACCTCACACTGATAAAACTTAACTTGGATAGAATACCAAAAATTTACCCTTTCATTACTACTTGTTATGTTAATGTCACAATTTACCCCTTTTTATAGTGTGTATTCATTAACAGATTATAGTAATTATAGTTGTTTTTAATAATCTTGCCTTTCAACCTTTATATTAAAGTGGTTGACACACCATCATATGACAGTACGAGAGTATTCTGAATTTGACTACATTTACAAGAGTGATGTGTTTTTTCATGTTACTAATTTGTGTCCTTTAATTTCAGCTTGAAAGAGGTGTCTCAGCATTTCTTACAAGGTTGGTCCATCAGTGATGAACTCCATCAGCTTTTGTTTGTCTGGGAAAATATTTGTCTCTCGTTCATTTCTAAAGGACTGCTTTGCCAGATAGAATATTTTTGATTGGCAGCTTTTGTTTGTTTTGTTTTTTTCAGCACTTTAAGTATTCTAACCTACTCTCTATAAGGTGGCCTAAAAGCTTTCTGATGAGAAATGTGCTAAAAGCCTAAGTCTGGTTCCTTTTTAGGTTACAATCTTCTTTTCTCTTGCTGATTTTAACATTCTTTGATTTTTTAAAGATATATTTATGTAATAAAGTCACTTTGCTGTACACTTGAAACTAACACAATATTGTAACTCATATCAGTTCAGTTCAGTCGATCAGTCGTGTCCAACTCTTTGAGACCACATGAACTGCAGCATGCCAGGCCTCCCTGTCCATCACCAACTCCCAGAGTTCACCCAAACTCTTGCCCATCGAGTCGGTGATGCCATCCAGCAATCTCATCCTCTGTCGTCCCATTCTATTCCTGCCTCCAATCCCTCCCAGCATCAGGGTCTTTTCCAAAGAGTCAACTCTTCGCATGAGGTGGCCAAACTACTGGGGTCTCAGCTTTAGCATCAGTCCTTCCAAAGAACACCCAGGACTAATCTCCTTTAGAATGGACTGGTTGGATCTCCTTACAGTCCAAGGGACTCTCAAGAGTCTTCTCCAACACCACAGTTCAAAAGCATCAATTCTTCAGCCCTCAGCTTTCTTCACAGTCCAACTCTCACATACATACATGACCACAGGAAAAACCATAGCCTTGACTAGATGGACCTTTGTTGGCAAAGTAATGTCTTTGCTTTTGAATATGCTATCTAGGTTGGTCATAACTTTCCTTCCAAGGAGTAAGCGTCTTTTAATTTCATGGCTGCAATCACCATCTGCAGTGATTTTGGAGCCCCCAAAAATAAAGTCTGCCACTGTTTCCACTGTTTCCCCATCTATTTCCCATGAAATGATGGGACCAGATGCCATGATCTTAGTTTTCTGAATGTTGAGCTTTATGCCAACTTTTTCATTTTCCTCTTTCACTTTCATCAAGAGGTTCTTTAGTTCTTATTCACTTTTTGCCATAAGGGCGGTGTCATCTGCATATCTGAGGTTATTGATATTTCTCCCGGCAATCTTGATACCAGCTTGTGCTTCTTCCAGCCCAGCGTTTCTCATGATGTACTCTGCATATAAGTTAAATAAGCAGGGTGACAATATACAGCCTTGACATATTCCTTTTCCTATTTGGAACCAGTCTGTTGTTCCATGTCCAGTTCTAAATGTTGCTTCCTGACCTGCATATAAGTTCCTCAAGAGGCAGGTCATGTGGTCTGGTATTTCCATCTCTTTCAGAATTTTCCACAGTACTATACTTCAATTAAAACATTTTAAAATGGGTATTTGAAAATAAATAAATAAATAGGTATTTGTCCGACTCTCTGTGACCCCATAGACTGCAGCCCACCAGGCTCCTCTGTCCACTGGATTCTCTAGGCAAGAATACTGGAGTAGGTTGCTCTGCCCTCCCCCAGGGGATCTTCCCACCCAAGGATCAAATCCATGTCTCCCTCATTGCAGGCAGATTCATTACCATCTGAGCCACCAAGGAAGACCTGATTCTTTACCAGATTGGGTAAATCACAGATCTTCATGTTTTGGGGGGCAGTTACCAGAAGACTGCTATAATCCTTTGATGGTACCAAGTTTCCTTGATTTTTCATTTTCACTGAAGCCTTGCATTGCTATCTTCAAGACTTGGTTGAACAATTTTGACCTTGTTGTATTTGTAGTTGCAGCTACCTCCTCCATGCTTGACTAAATGACTTTCATCAGCCCTGCTAGGGTTTCTGAGGTTTTCTCAGACCTTCTATGGGTAGCCGTACACCACACTTCTTTCTTCCTCTTGTGGCAGAATTCTTAAGATTATACGCTCTTTCGATCCTGAACACATCTGGCCTGGTCATGACAGCCTCCTTTATGCTTTCCCAAGGGTGGAGCTAAAGCTCAATTTTATGGTCTTTCCGAAGCAGATTTGGGTGGGTTTTCTGTGTATGCTCACTGCCCCTTTGCCAAAGCTTACTTTCACTACCACCAGGACTGTGCACAGATAGCTGGCCAAAGAATGCAGCAAAGGGTGAGGCACATGGCAAGTTCATTGTACCTGTATGTCATCTGAGGGATCTGAGGATGAAGTGAACCCAGCAGTTCATGGGCAGACTTCTTGATGGAATCTGTGATGCAGTTAATAGGACCCACATCCCATTAATGCCTTCTGAGAATCCTATCTCTGCAAACCTCTTCTTGCCTCGCCCCCAACACATAGCTCACAACTCAGTATTCTGGATGGGATTACTCTGGATGGGGTGAGAGAGAACTGGACAACTTGGACACTTCTCACATAGCTGGGTAAGTCAGGAGCTCATGTGCATGCTCTCCTTTTTCCCTGAGGGAGAAATCACAATCTGAGAAGTTCTCTCCTGGCACTCATCTGTTCCGGGAAAGCGGGAAGATGGGTAAAGTCAAATTGTTCCTCTTACCCTCTCCAATGCACCCAATCTCATATTTTTGTTTCTCCAATGAAAGGGGCTTCCCTGATAGCTCAGTTGGTAAAGAATATGCCTGCAATGCAGGAGACCCCAGTTTGATTCCTGGGTTGGGAAGATCCATTGGAGAAGGGACAGGCTACCCACTCCAGTATTTTTGGGCTTCCCGAGAAGGGAAAGGCTGTCCACTCTAGTATTCTGGCCTGGAGAATTCCTGGGACTGTATAGTCCATGGGGTCGCAAAGACTTGGACATGACTCATATTTTTGTTTCTCCAATAGCGTGCTGGAATTGTCTGCTGGAAACCTGAGATTCCGCAAAGCTTCTCTCCTTTACAGGTGATTGTCTAAGATAATGTTCTCTAGGGGTTCTTGGACCATGGCCAAGATGGGTTGGGGCCAATTTACAGGACCACTGCAGAATCCACAGCCAGGAGTAAGGTCTAATTATGCCTATTATCTGATGTACAATTGGGCAAGACTCCTTCTGGGCCCTTTGACTGGATTTCACAGCTCACACAAAGGAACTTTTAGTCCATGGATAAATGACAAACTGTTGTTGAGGGGTAAATACAACAAGGGGTATCTTATTCAGGCATGTCAATGACATGATTTATCTCTCTCTCATTTTTGGAGGATAACAGATTTCTAGATGGTTATTACTGTTATTGCTACTGCTAATGCTATTGTTATGGTATTATATCTCTCTTCATGTTTGTATGGTTTCTAAAGAGAAGTTGAATGTAATTCTTATCTTTGTTCCTCTATAGGTAAAGAATGTTTCCCCTCTGGCTATGTTCAAGAGTTTTTCTTTATATTCCATGTTCTTTAGTTTGAAAATAATAAAGCCAGGTAGAGTTGGGGGGTGGTGGTGTTTATCTCGCATGGTGCCCTCTGAACTTCCTGGATCTGTAGTTTGTTCTCTGACATTAATTCAGGGAAGTTTTCAGTCATTATTATTTCAAATAAAATATCTCTTTGTTCCTTTCTATTTTCTCCTTCAGGGATTCCCAATACACATATTTTACAATTTTTGTAGTTGCTCAAAACTATCTGTTTTTCTCCAGCTTTGCTTTGCCTTTTTTTTTTTTTTTTAATTTCCATTGACATATCAGGCTTCCCTGGTGGCTCAGTGATAAAGAATTCTGTCTGTCAATGTAAGAGACATGGGTTCAATCCTTGGGTCGGGAAAATCTGCCAGAGAAAGAAATGACAACCCACTCCAGTATTCTTGTCTGGGAAACCCTATGAACAGTGGAGCCTGGTAAGCTACAGTCCATGGGGTCACAAAAGAGACACAATTTAGCAACTAAAAAAACAACTGACATATCATCAAACTCATAGATTGTTTTCTTCAGCTATATCCAGTCTACTAATAAATCCATCAAAGGTATTTTTGCTTCTTCATTCTGTTTTTGATACCTAGCATTTCATTTCAGTTCTTTGTTAGGATTTCCATCTCTCTGCCTACTTTACCCATGTATTCTTGCAGTTCACTTTATCTACAATAGCCCTTAGTGTATTAATCATCATTGTTTTAAATTTCAGGTCTGGGGGAGTGAATTCAGCATCAAGGTAGCATAAGACATGCCTTGTTTTTTTCTCACCTGCCTCAACAACAGAAATTCAGTATCCATCTATAAACAAGAGTTCCTTTGTGATTGTTGTGAGACCCAACACCATGTGCCTAGGTAGAAGAGAAAGATAAACAAATTAAGAGATTTTTTTAAAACAAATTTATAAGCCCTTAGCTAGAGTAACTAGGAAAATAAGATAAAGACACAAATAAGTGTTGGAGGGAGGAAATATTACAACCAATACCACAGAAATACAAAGGATCACAAGACATTACTGTGATCAACTACAAGCCAACAAACCAGATAATCAGGAAGTGGTAGAAATTTTCTAGAAACATATAACCAACCAAAACTGAAACATGAGGAAATAGAAAAATCAGAATAGACTAGTGATGAATAAGTATACTGAATCACTAATCAAAAACCTCCCAACACAGAAAAGCCCAGGACCAGATAATTTCCCTGGTGAAATTTACCAAACATTTAAAGAATTAATTCCAATTCCATCAAATTTTTCCAAAAAAACTGAAGAGGAGAGAATACTTCAAAACTCACTTTAAGAGGCCAGAATTACCTTGAGAACAAAGTCACATAAGGATGCTATAGGAAAAGAAAATTATAGACCATTATCACTGATAAATATAGATGCAAAAATTCCCATTAAATATTAGGCCAATCAAATTCAGTAACACCTTCAAAGAACCATACTCTATGACCAAATGAGATTTATCCCTTGGATGCAAGGATGGGTCAGCATACACAAATCAATACACATGATGCAATATATTAATTAATAGGATGAGAAATGAAAATTGTATCATATCAAAAGATGAAAATTTTTTTTCATTTTTTTAAAATTTTATTTTATTTTTAAATTTTACATAATTGTATTAGTTTTGCCAAATATCAAAATGAATCTGCCACAGGTATACAAAATACATCTTTTCACTGATTAAAAAAAAACTCAACAAATTGAGTACAGAAGGAACATACTTCAGTATAATAAAGGTCATATTTGAGAAACTCACACCTAACAACATACTCAACAGTGAACAACTGACAACATTTCCTCTAAGATTAGAAACAAGAAAAGGGTGCCCACTCTCTACACTCTATGGAAGTCTGAGCTAAAGCAACCAGGCAAGAGAAATAAGTAAATGGCACCCAAAAGGGAAATAAAGAAATAAAATTGTCATCATTTGCAGACAATATAATCGTATATATAGAAAATCCTAAAGAATCTACCAAAACAACTATGAGAACTAATTCATTCAATAAGATTATTTTCACTGTGATCTATTGAAAGTCAGCCCTCAACACAAGGGTTTGATAAAGTAAATATAAAGTAAATAAAATTTAAAAAATAAAACAAAAAATAAAAATAAAATTGTTTGACACAAAATCAACATATAAAAATCAGTTTTGTTGCTACACACTAAAAACAAAGTATGTAAAAATTAAATGAACAATATTATTCACAGTAGCATCAAAAAAATAAATGCTTAGGAATAAATTTAACCAAGAGGGTGAAAGATCCCTACACTTAAACTGCAAGACTTTGATGGAAAAAAATGGAAGAAGACACAAATGGAAAGATATCCATGTTCAAGGAGAGGAAAAAATATTATTACCAAAATGTCCATATTATACAAAGCCAACTATAGATCAATGAAAGAAAATTCCAATGGCATTTTCCTCAGAAATAGAAAAGATAATTTTAAAATTTGAATAGAACTAAAAAAGTTTATTTTTTAATAGCCAAAGTTATCCTGAGTAAGAAGAATAAAGCTGGATCATACTTCCTGACATTGAATTAAACAAAAAAAATTACAGTAATCAAAACAGTATAATCCTGGAATAAAAATAGTCATACAGACAAATGGATAATAAAGAGCCTAGAAATAAAGCCCTCAATTAAAGTAAACTAATATGTGACAAGAGTCCAAGAACAATGAATGGGGAAGGGATAATATCTTCAAAAATTGGTGTTGAGAAAACTGGATAATTGCATGCAGAAAAATAAAATTGGGCCTCTAACATACATAAATTAAAAACAAAGTAGATTAAAGATTTAAATGTACCAACTGATATTATAAAACTTCTAAAAGAAAATCCAGGGAAAAACTCCTTGATACTGGTCTCATTAATGAATTTTTTGGAAATTTTTATCATAAGCACAAGCAACAGAAACCAAAGTCATAAAGTGAGATAACATAAAATTAAAAAGCTTCTGCACAGCAAAAGGGACAATTTACCAAATAAAAAGGCAACCTATGGAATGGGGGAAAATATTTGCAAACCATGTAACTTATAAGGAGTTAATGTGTGAAATATATAAAGAACTTATACAGCTTAATAACAAAAAACAATAAAACAATCTGATTTTTAAAAATGGGCAGAGGAATGGACTGTTTTCCAAAGAAGATATACAAATAGCCAACAGGTTCATAAAAAGATCTAAACATCATGTATACCTGTGGCGGATTCATTTTGATATTTGGCAAAACTAATACAATTATGTAAAGTTTAAAAATAAAATAAAATTTAAAAACAAAACAAACAAAAAAAAAGATCTAAACATCACTAATTATCAGGGAAATGCAAACCAAAACCACAATGAGATATGACCTCACATCTATTAGAATGTGCTTAGGCACTCAGTCATGTCCAACTCTTTGTGACACCATGGACTGTAGCCCGCCAGGCTCCTCTGTCCATGGGGATTCTCTAAGCAAGAATACTGGAGTTGGTTGCCATGACCTCCTCCAGGGCATCTTCCCAACCCAGAGATCAAAGGCAGGTGTCCCACACTGCAGGTGGATTCTTTACCATCTGAACCACCAGGGAAGTCCTCACATCTATTAAAATAATTATCATTAAAAAGAGGTAACAAATGCTAGGAAGATATAAAGAAAAGGGAAGCCTCATGTACTGCTATTGAGACTGTAATTGGTATAGCCACTATGGAAAACAATATGGAAGCTTTATAAAAATATAAAAATATAACTACCATATGATCCAGCAACCCCACTTCAGTATATATACCCAAAGGAAATGCAAATAGGATACTGAATAGATATCTGCACTCTCATGTTGATTGCAACATTATTCTCAGTTGCCAAGATATTAAAACAACCTAAGTGTCAACAGACGAATGGATAAATAAGTTGTGATTATAGACACATGCACCCCCACACTCACACACGAAACATACACATAGTGGAATACTATCCAGTTGTAAGAAAGATGGAAATCCTGCCATTTGTGACAACATGGATGGATCTTGAGGACAATGTGCTAAATGAAATGATTCAAAGAAACACTATGGTATCAGTCATTCGTGGAATCTAAAAACTGAACTTGTAGAAATAAATAGTAGAATGGTGGTTATCAGGGTCTGAAAGTGTGGGAAATGGGTTGATGTTGATCAAAGAGTACAAACTTCCAGTTAAAATAACTATGTTCCAGGGATCTAGAACAGCACTGAACTGTTGTAAGAATACTGTGTCATATACTTAATAGCTGCTAAGAGTAAATCTTTAATGTTTTCACCACAAAGAAAAAGAAATGGTAATTGTGTGATGTGATGGAGGTGTTGATGTCACAGTAGCAATCAATTTGCAAAATAAATGTATGGAATGAACATCCCAGACATGTCTATTTCTGATACCATCACTGTCTTTTCAAACTGTGTTTATTGCCTTTCAGTATTTCTTGTCACTATTTCTTGCTCACTAGACATAATGTCAGAGAAGGCAATGGCACCCTACTCCAGTACTCCTGCCTGGAAAATCCCATGGATGGAGGAGCCTGGAAGGCTGCAGTCCATGGGGTTGCCAAGGGTTGGACAAGACTGAGTGACTTCACTTTCACTTTTTACTTTCATGCATTGGAGAAGGAAATGGCAACCCACTCCAGTGTTCTTGCCTGGAAAATCCCACGGATGGGGGAGCCTGGTGGGCTGCCGTCTACGGGGTCACACTGAGTTGGACACGACTGAAGTGACTTAGCAGCAGCAGCAGCAGACATAATGTACTGGGTAAAAGAAACTGCTAGAAATAGGCCTTTAGTAATATGGTGGTAAGGTGTAAAAGGAAATGATGTACTCAATATTCCTATGATTAGGTCTCAGTTGTTAGTGAGCGTATGCCTTTAAAATGTGAGCTTCACAATTGTTGCTCAGTTTTTTCCTTCCGTTACGTAGGACAGGATGGAGAGAATGGGTTGTAGTTGGATATTTACCTTCTCCCAACAGGCTTCCCTGGTGGTTCAGTGGTAAAGAATCTGCTTGCATTGCAAGATACCTGGTTCGATCCTTGGGCCAGGAAAATCCCCTGGAGAAGGGAATGGCAACCCGCTCCAGTATTCTGGCCTGGAGAATCCCATGGACAGAGGAGCCTGGCAGGCTATAGCCCATGGGGTTGCAAAGAGTCGGACACGACTGAACAACTAACACTTTCAAGTGTAAGGCTAGAATTGACTAGAGTTAGCTATTTCCCTTGCCTCAGTTCACTTAGGCCTTGATTATATCTCAACAGATTGCATGGTCAGTCATGTCAGACTCTTTGTGACCCCATGGACTGTAGCCCATCAGATTCCTTTACACATGGAATTTTATAAGCAAGAATACTGGAGTGGGTTGCTATTTCCTATTCTGGGGGATCTTCCTGACCCAGGGATCAAACCTGAGTCTATTGCATCTCCTGCACTGGCAGGTGAATTCTTCACCACTTGAGCCACCTGCGAAATGCATCCCAACAGGTTAGGCTTTGGTTAACTAGTTTCTCTTGAGTGCGGACCTATTTCAAATGGTTTCTTTACGTCTCCCCTGCTGGAAACTCAAGAGGACTTTTCTCAGATAATAACTATGGGAACTTGAAGTAAACCTCACAGTTTTGTGGGGACTCCCCTATGACTAAGTGCTCCTGGAGTTAACTTTCAGAATTGTCCATGCTGAGCCTCCAGAAATTCTCAATTATAGTTCAGGTTTTTCTTCCCAGTACTGGATCATGTGGCAATTTCTGATGATGAATCTGCTATAATAAGACTTTCTGTCTCTCTGTTATTGGGGGCAGTGGTTTGCCCTGTGTCCTTTTCTTTCTTATGGCTCCAAGAAGAGTTCATTTTTCAGTCTTCTCAGTTTTTTATGTTGTTAGGATTGAGCAGCAACTCTAAACTCATTATATGTGAAATGAAAAACAGAGGTTAGGTACAGCTTCATGTTTTAGAAGTGTTCTATTTCCTCCTTGATTTTTGACTTTGTTGTGTACATTATTGAAATTGGGTTATGAAGTCTTCAACTATTATTTTTGAATTGTTTATTTCTCCTTTTAATTCTTCTTTGTGTATTTTAAAACTTTGGTATTAAATGGATATACATTTATCATTGGTATATCTTCTTGATGGAGTGAACACCTACCAGTCTTTGTCTTAGAGATTTTTTTGTTTGATATTAGGTTAGACACCACAGCTCTTTTATTGTAAGTTTCTGCATGTTAAGTTTGTCCACCATTTTACTTTCAAACTATTTGTGTTCTTCAATCTGAAGTGTGTCTCTTGCATATACTTGGATTACAGTTAGTTTTTCTTTTATCCATTCTGCCCATCTGCACTCTTTAATTGAAGAGTTTAATCTATTTCATTTAAGTTATTACTTATACAGTAATATGCATCTGCCATTTTCCCCGTATTTTTATGTATGTCTCACATCCTTTTTGTACCTGTCATCCTCCATCACTGCTTTTGTGTTAAATTTATATTTTATACTGTACCTTTTGCCATCTATTTTACTGCATGCTGAATTATTTTTCTAGTGATTTATTTTGAAATTTTAATTCATATCTTTTAACAACGTAGTTTAGATAAATACTATTGCAATTTCAAGATTATATAAATATTTGCCCCAATATAGCAATATAGTTCTGTTTCCTTCACCCTCCTTTGTACTATTGACATAAAAGTTACACTTTCATACTTTATGTTCTCATTACCTGGATTTATAATTTTTTCTATATTTGTATGTCCTTTATATCAAATAAGAGGGAAAAAGTATTACTGCCATTTATATTTACCTATATAGTTCATTACCTGTGCTGGTATTCTATTTCTTTATATGGATTCCCTTTACTATCCAGTGTCCTTTCATTTCTGGAGAAGGCAATGGCAACCTACTCCAGTACTCTTGCCTGGAAAATCCCATGGACAGAGGAGCCTGGTAGGTTGCAGTCCATGAGGTCGCTAAGAGTTGGACATGACTGAAGCGACTTAGCATGCATGCATGCATTGGAGAAGGAAATGGCAACCCACTCCAGTGTTCTTGCCTGGAGAATCCCAGGGATGGGGGAGCCTGGTGGGCTGCCGTCTATGGGGTCGCACAGAGTCAGACACGACTGAAGCGACTTAGCAGCAGCAGCAGCAGTCCTTTCATTTCAGCCCAAAATATGATGTATAGGGTACATCTCCTGACAACATATTTTCTCAGTTTTCATCTATCTGTGGATGTCTTGAATTTTCCTTCTTTTTTTTAAAGGTAACTTTTTTAGATGCAGAAATCTTTATTATGTTATTTTTCCTAGCATTTCGAGTATGTTATTACACTTTTCAAATTCAAAATTTCTGTGTGGCTTTTTATTTTATAAGGCATATTTTCTATTTTGTTGCAGGAGACATGTGTTCGATCCCTGGGTTGGGAAGATCTCCTGGAGAAGGAAATGGCAACCCACTCAGTACCCTTGCATAGGAAGTCCCATGGACAGAGGAGCCTTGTAGGCTACAGTTCATGGGGTCTCAAAAGAGGTGTACATGACTGAGCAACTAAACAACAAAAAATTCCTCTATTTATATTCTCTATATCTTCCCAACACAGGGACGGAACCCAAGTCTCCCGCATTACAGGCAGATTCTTTACCATATGAGCCACCAGGAAAGCCCATTCAGAGACATTTTTTGCACACCTGTAGTTATTTAGACAGTTTTCTTTTTAAACACATTTAAAATAGCTGAATTAAGGTTTTCATGTAATAATTTCAATATATATATTTCCTTTGGGCAAGTTTTTACTGACTGCTGTATTACTTATGTACAGGTCATGCAGTTTTTTGCATGTCTTGTAAATTTTGTTAATAACTATACATTTTACATAATACAATGTAGAAACACTGAAAATCAGATTCTTTGCCTTCTCAGGTTTTGTTGTTGCTACTGTTTGTTGACTTTACTATTCATCTGTTTAGTAACCTTGCTGAACTTATTCTAGATTTCTTTATTTGTATCTTGTATTACCACCAAAATCATTATTCAGACACCTTAATAGTCAGCTAGTGACTGGACAGATATTTCATTAATTGTCTGGAACCAATAAACCTCTTATTCTTTGCTGATAAGCTCTGTGTGCCTTTTGGAATGTAACTGTACCACTCCCAAGGTTGGGAGTTATTATTTTTCTGGATATTAAGCTGTATTTCTTGAATAAATTTTCTCCAGACTATTCAACATTTGGTTAATTTCCACTGCTAGTTGAAAACACTGCCATAGCTACTACTTCCTGCTTGGAAAGTGCCTCAAAGTTAGCCAAGGTTGAGATTTTAAGGCCATCTCAGGACTCTCTGGGTTTGCCCACAGCCCTAAGCATAGTTCCTTGCATATACAATCTTCTATTTTCCCAGGGATATGTTGGAGCTTTTCAAAGGCTTCTATGGATATCCCATTCCCCAGTTTTTCCTTTTAAGTTTTTTGGTTAGCTTGTAGTTTACCCCAACTCTTACCTCCATCTTGGGGAGATATGATTTTATACAATTGTCACTGAATACTTTTGAAAAACATATTTAGAGAAAAAATAAAACTGTTCACATTGTGTAAGCTTTGAATCAGGTCAAACTGACAAGTCTTGTGACTAGGCATTTCCCAGGAAACTGCCAGCTAGGTCAAATTATAACAACTCCTTGACAATGGGCTGTTAAAAGAGCTTCAATCTCACTGATTCCTCCAGTACCTCCTAGGCTGCTGGTTTTTACTATGATAGAAGGCTGTTGCTATTCAAACTACCATGGAACAGGAGATGGGTTAGAAATAGGGAAAGGTAAAATGCAATAAAGCACATTTTTCTTACTGATATCCTGCTGTTAATCTCGAATAAACATTCATCAGATTGTTGCAAATCTTTTGCTAATTGCCTGAGTTCTGAAAATGTTGATTTTGACAGTTTTTACTAGTGTTCATATTGCTTTGATGGGCATGCATGCATGCTCAGTCGTGTCCAACTCTGTGACCCCATGAACTGTAGTCCGCCAGGCTCCTCTGTCCATAGGGACTTTCCAGGCAAGAATACTGGAGTGGGTTGTCATGCCCTCCTCCAGGGGATCTTCCCAACCCAGGGATCAAACCCACATCTCGTGTGTCTCCTGCATTGACAGGCAGGTTCTTTACTACTGAGCCACCGGGAAACCCTGGCAGAGGATTTTCAAATCAAGGTTTTGGTTGTAATGAGCTCTTATTTGGAGGCTCTGGAGGAAAATTTATGTCTGAGTTCATTCAAAAATTTGCTGAGTTCAGTTTATTGTGATTGTAGGACTGATATTCCTATTTTCTAACTGACTGTCAGGCAGAAGACTCAGTCAACCACTAAAAACTGTCAAATAGGTTTGGCACATTGGTTTTCCATTTTCAAATTTGCAATGACAAATCGAATTTCTCTTGTGTATTTAATGTCTGCCCTCATATTTTGCTGTCAACCACATAAATCCATCTGTTTTTAAAAGGGCTCATGTCATTAGATTGTGCCCACCCTGATAATTTCCCTATCTTAACTGATTATACAAAGAGAGAGAGAAAGAGAGAGAGAGAGAGAGAGAGAGAAAGAGAGATCTAGCTATATGCATATGGAGAGAGAAGGAAATCTATCTAATCATGGCAGTGATACCATATGAACATGAGATCTGGGAGGGCCATTTAAAAAACACTGTGTAACACACCATCCAATTCAGAAGGTACTATGAAAGTGCTTACAATAATAATCAGATACACTAGTATGAAGCCCTTGAAAGCAGTGACTGTCTTGCTCATAATTTTAGCCTCAGTAGCTAACATACTGCCAGTTCTAGAATAGGATCTTCACAAATGTTTGTTGAATGAATTGAACTTTTCACATAGTAATAAAGAAATAGCTATGAAATTAAGGGATACAATGACTATCACCCCTTTAATGATTATAAATAAGCCAGCAACGAACATGGTTACATACTCAAATTGTTTTTTTCACTATAACAGGAAATCAATCAAATGAAGTGTTCTATTTCATACAATATAAAAATAGATGCTAGTAGATGTACAAATCAGGAACATAGGTAGCTAGAATTTCATGGAAAAAGTCAAGAATAAATTCAACATACTATTGCCCATTATGCAGTAAGACAACATTATACATTTCAATATTTTCCTACAGTGTATATTATTATATGAAAAATTTAATAGTTATAGTCTGTAATTCTACTTTTGTTGACTCTGCTTAGGAGTTTCTTCCTAACTGCCATACTTATCGATGTTATAATAAAACTTGACCTTTGTTTTGGAAGAATTTAATTATTAAGTTTGCAGTTTGGTCTGAAAAATTCATAAAACTTTTACTCATATTTGTAGCCTTTCTAGGCATGCCTATTTTTTATAGTAACTGCCACCACATGAGAAGCACATCCTGCATCAAGCAGAATATTCTGGAATTTTTCTAAAAAATTAAAGCACCTCCTTGAAAACTACCCAAAACACATGGCAAAACATATGTAAGTACTCATATTCTGCAGCAGATGCTGTGGTTTGTTTCCCATAACCTCCTCTCTTTCTCTAAAACTGAAACATTTGTTATTCTAGCTGCTCTGAGCATTGGTGTCCAACAGCTCTCAGCTATGTTCCTTTCCAGAACTTACCTTAGGCTGAAAAGAGCTTCCATGTCTGTGGTCACTCCCATGCCAGGGATCCTTTCACATCCAATGACTGGTCGTATAAAAAGAGTATAAAAGCCTGAAAGAGTATAAAAGCCTGGTTTGACTCTTCTCAATTCAGGACAACTCTGAAAGGTCAAATCAATCCCAGAGTTCCCCAGGGGATTATCTGAGCCCTTTATTGAAACTGCTTCAGTGTTCTCTCTGCCCCGTCCTATTTTTTCTACTCTTCAACATGTTGTTCCAGATTGCATAATGTAATTCTCTGAACCCAAAGTCCCAACTTGGAATCTGCTTCCCAGGTAACCTAATCATGAAGACCCCCACAGGTCTAAAGGATCAAATACCTCAATTAGCACCAAATTACACTTAAAAATTTTAGAAATTTCTCCATATAATTTTGTTGTCATGTTATTGGCTGTCATATGTTAAACTGGATTATAATCTGTATTAACAACATAATTCAAATTAAGCAGATTTAGTCCATGTATACAGTGAAGTAATAGGTGGAGAAACCATAAGAATCCATTATACCAAGTATATTAGCAAACTAAAGAAGAAGCTAAATCTAGTACTATCAATACACAGATATCTGGAGACAGTGTTCGAATTCCACCATACATGTAAATTCCCAAGAAACACACAAGTGTAGAGAAACAAGAAAGTAAAGGCAGAACATTTTACATTTCTTTTCTATGTATCACCCAGTATTTATTAGATCCATTCCACTTCCTCACCTAGTTGATGCATTCAACTGGCAAACAGCCCATCAGTACCTTTCAGTTAGTAATAACCTTGACATTGCACACACTATCTTTCATTTAAGCTCTCCAAACATAAGTGTCAATTGCATCCATCTGCCACATCCTATATTATCTGACAGTAGATTGATTTAGTGATGATCTAGCACAGTGAGTGCTGACCATACATTGTTCTTTTCCATCCAACTTTCCTAACAGCAGTTACCACTTTGTCATTCCCTCCCAGTATGCTCCCACACTTTACATCTCAAAGTCTAAATAATTTTCTATTATCAAAAGTCTTCAATGATTTCCTTGTCTCTTCCAGTCACGAAAAGGTGATAAAACCGGCACTGGAGAAGGGAAAGACAGCATCTACTTCTACATCTCCTCTTCCTACACATAAGGAGTTTGGTAATTCAATCAAAATTCAGTAAGGGAGAGGAGATCATGTTCACAATTTTGTAAATGCTGTGTCCTGGATCTCAAAGAAACTGTACATTATACTCTGGGCTTTTAAATTTAGAAATGAGGAGAATGAAGAGAGGTTAATTGGAAGAGTGCAGGTCCCATATACTCTTTTGGCCAGAAAAAAAAAAAAGAAAAAGACAGTGATAGAAATAATTATTGAAGAACACAGACAAAAATCATAAATAATATAAGCAGAGGATTCTGGCTTTCATGTAAGGCTGAATAATAATAGCTAGTAACAAGATGTATGGAAAAATAGAAATGTATATTATTGACTTACATTAGTGGCAGCAACTTGTTGACTTTATGTCTAGAATTCAATTTTTCTTATTTTTTTATCACAATAACACACTCATTGTAGAAAATGTGTAATCTACACAAAAGTACAAAGAAGAAAAAATCATCCATGATACCACTATTCACAGATAACCATGGTTATTATTTTTACATTTTGCTTTACATCTCTTTCCATGTATTTCCCTTTACATAGGTAAACTGTACTGTTTGCACAGATATATTCTATTTTCTTGTATCTTATATATTACTACTGCTACTACTATCTTTAAAATATGTATGTGTCAGCTACCGTGATGAGTGCTTCATTTATTTGATCCCAATTACTGATCTCAATAACATCCGGAGGTAAATATCACTATCTCAGTTATGCTGATGGGAAACACTGGACTTCAGGGAAGGAACTTGCTCAAGCTATACATAGCTAGGAGGTGGCAGGCTCTGGATTAAGGCTCAAATTTGTATGCTTCCAAAGCCTATAATAATTAAGAAATGCCTTGAAAAGTACTTGCAGTAACAGGAGCTGAGGAAAATCTTCAGAAACCCTTTGAGGGTGCTTAGTAGAAGCTTAGATTATCCTGATTTTATCTATTTATTTACTTTCAAAGACCTTGTCTCCCTTTCATTTAATCTTATTATTATCTTAAAAGTTATACATACAATGCAAGGTAAAAGAAAATAAACATGGTACTGTAAAGTGAAAATTAAATGTCTTATGCCCTGGCTCCAGCCCTTTTCTTCATAAGTAAACACTTTTAAGGGCTTCCCAGGTGGCTCAGTAGCAAAGAATCTGCCTGCCAAGTAGGAGAAGCAGGTTCAAGCCCTCAGTCAGGAAGAACCTCTGGAGAAGGGAATGGCAACCACTCCAGTATTCTTGCCTTGAGAATCCCATGGACAGAGGAGCCTGGTGGATTACAGTCTATGGGGTCCCAGAGTCAGACACAACTGAGCAAATAAACAACTATAAAACAATTTTAAACACCTGGGATTTTAGTTATTCTGGTGATAATATTGTTTACTTTAAATAAAGGAAATCTTCCTGATACCTACTTCTCAACTTACCTATTTTTCACAAATAAAGGTTACCCATACCCTTCTATTTTTATGTGCTGTGCTTACTCACTCAGTCATGTCCAAATTTCTGCAACTCCATGGACTGTAGCCTGCCAGGCTCCTCTGTCCATGGGATTCTCCAGGCAAGAATATTGAAGTGGGTTGCTATGCACTCCCCCAGGGGATCTTTTCAACCCAGGGATAGAACCCACATCTCTTATGTCTCCTGCATTGGCAGGCAGGGTTCTTTACCACTAGTGCTACTTGGGAAGCCAATATCTAATACCTGTTTGTACAGTATCTAATTGTTGTTTTTGCCCTGGGTGAAATGAGAGAAATCTGGAAAACTTGAAAATTTACCTCCTTTTCTCCCTTCATCCTTCTTTCATTTTTCCTTCATATAAGGGATTATATATGTATATTTTGGAGAAGGCTATGGCACCCCACTCCAGTACTCTTGCCTGGAAAATCCCATGGACGGAGGAGCCTGGTAGACTGGAGTCCATGGGGTCGCTAAGAGTCAGACACGACTGAGCGACTTCACTTTCTCTTTTGACTTTCATGCATTGGAGAAGGAAATGGCAACCCACTCCAGTGTTCTTGCCTGGAGAATCCCAGGGATGGGGGAGCCTGGTGGGCTGCCGTCTAGGGGTCACACAGAGTTGGACATGACTGAAGTGACTTAGCACAGCATATATGTATATTTACCATGTGTGTGTGCACACACGCACATACACATACAGATATATATTTGCACACACATGTATATACACACATATACACATATATAATCACTTAGAACAAGGTAGAAAAAAAGAATTACATACACACATGAAAATCATATGGCTTGGCATGTAATAGGTCCTTTCCAGTAGAATACTTATATCCATTTTATTTTTTTTTTTTTATTTTATTTTTAAACTTTACATATACACAATGGAGTATTACTCAGCCATTAAAAAGAATACATTTGAATCAGTTCTAATGAGGTGGATGAAACTGGAGCCTATTATACAGAGTGAAGTAAGCCAGAAGGAAAAACATAAATACAGTATATTACCGCATATATATGGAATTTAGAAAGATGGTAACAATAACCCGGTGTACGAGACAGCAAAAGAGACACTGATGTATAGAACAGTCTTATGGACTCTGTGGGAGAGGGAGAGGGTGGGAAGATTTGGGAGAATGGCATTGAAACATGTAAAATATCATGTAAGAAACGAGTTGCCAGTCCAGGTTCGATGCACGATGCTGGATGCTTGGGGCTGGTGCACTGGGACGACCCAGAGGGATGGTATGGGGAGGGAGGAGGGAGGAGGGATCAGGATGGGGAACACATGTATACCTGTGGTGGATTCATTTTGATATTTGGCAAAACTAATACAAATATGTAAAGTTTAAAAATAAAATAAAATTAGAAAAAAAAATAAATAAATAAATAAACTTTACATAATTGTATTAGTTTTGCCAAATATCAAAATGAATCCGCCACAGGCATACATGTGTTCCCCATCCCGAACCCTCCTCCCTCCTCCCTCCCCATACCATCCCTCTGGGTCGTCCCAGTGCACCAGCCCCAAGCATCCAGCATCGTGCATCGAACCTGGACTGGCAACTCGTTTCTTACATGATATTTTACATGTTTCAATGCCATTCTCCCAAATCTTCCCACCCTCTCCCTCTCCCACAGAGTCCATAAGACTGTTCTATACATCAGTGTCTCTTTTGCTGTCTCGTACACTGGGTTATTGTTACCATCTTTCTAAATTCCATATATATGCGTTATATCCATTTTAAAGCTTTGGCATCTTTCTTTCCTATTCTCTCTTTGGAAAAAAAAAAAAAAAACTGTCATCCCCTCTATTCTCTTTCATTCCTGCTTTGGACTCCATGGTTTAATTCTCAAGGTTTCTTCTTTTTTCCTTATGTTTTCCATGTTTATGTTCTATGTATGTTTTATTCTGCCTTTAACTTTACATCAGCTCATGTAAACTTTTTAAAAAATAATAAAAACAATGTACTTTGGACTTCCCCGGTGGTACCATGGTTAAGAATCTGCCTGCCAATGCAGGGGACAAGGGTTTGTTCCCTAGTCCGGCAAGATCACACGTGCTGCAGCCCACTGAAGCCCGTGTGCCACAACTACTGAGTCAGCTCTTTAGAGCCCAGAGGGTGCAACTACTGAGCCCACACACAACCACTGAAGCCCATGTGCTCTAGAGCCTGTGTTTCGCAACAAGAAAAGCCACAGCAATGAGAAGGCCACCCACCACAACAAAGAGTAGCCCTTGTTCACTGCAACTAAAGAAAGCCCACACGCAGCAACCAAGATCTAGGACAATCAAAAAATAAAAACCTCTAGGATTTTTTACTGTATTTTTACTATATAGATGACCAAGTATCACTCTTCCACATTATATAATGGAGTATGTAATCAGATGCTTGCACCTATATTTAAAATCAATATATGAGATCTACAGATTCACACTGATAGGAATATTTTCTTTTGCCACATTAAATGTCACAAATTCTATTGCTGTTGTGGCATTACTGCTGAGCAATTCTTGGTAAAGTGCTGAACATAACAAAGTACAATCTTCCTTTGATTTGCACTGTAGACCCAGGCCTGGAAAATGGTATAAATTTGGAAATATGGTGTTAATTCAAATATATACACACACACACTCATATGTATGTATAAGTAAACTTACATGGAGACAATTATGAAGAGTTGTTAAGTGCTTTAAACTATAGTATTACATATTAATATAAATATTAATGTTTCTGTTATAAATTTATAGAGTATTAATGTAGACATATATTTTAAAAGTACAAAAGGTACAGCTTTATTAATTATCACTATGAACATATTTATATAAGCACCAACCCAACCAAAATCTCTTCTCTTCACCTTTCTGCTTTACATCTCAATTTTGTCTAATTTTGAGTATTACATGGATGGAATCATACAGCATGCATACCACTGTCTGTATTCTTTCACTCAATTTTACATTTTTGAGGATTGTTGTAACAGCCTACCCATTCCTAATGTAAAGATTTTCATTTTATGAATTTACAATGGATATGCTACAAGTTGTCTATTATTCATACTGTAGAAGGACATTAAAATTTTCTCCATTTTTCACCTATTAAAACAGTGGTGCTGTGATCATTCTTGCATATTCTTTTTCATGTGTATTTCTTTCATGTATATTACATAGAAGTAGAGTAGTGGGTTATAGGATATGTGTATGTTAAGCTTTAATTGATATAAGCCAAAGCATTTTCCAAAAGATTTTCTACTTTCTTTCTGTCATGTGGAATATTTCACATCCTGGCTAATAGTACTTGATCTTCTTGATTTTTAAAATCATCTTCATACTGTCTGTGGAAACTGATTTGTTATTATTTTCCTTCACCATCTTAATACTTTTTTCTTTCCCTATTGCCCTGGCTAGTAGTACTTTTAGGAAAAATTTTTTCAATATTCTAATATCATAATAGTGATCATTAATGTAACTGTTATTATTCTCAGTCTGAGTGTGAAAGCTTTTAATATTTTATCATTAAGTATGGTATCTGGTATAATTTTTGACACCCTATATCAGATTAAGGAAATTTGTTTCTATTCATAGCTCAATAAAAGTCTTTTTTTAATTAATAGACTACTTTTACAACAGTTTTAAAAAAACTGAGTATAAAGTACAGGGAGTATCCTTAAACCTCACTACCATCCTGCCAAATTGTTCATATTATTTTTTTTAATTTTATTTTTAAACTTTACATGATTGTATTAGTTTTGCCAAATATCAAAATGAATCCGTTTGATTCACTTGTTACAACTTATGAATCAATACTGATACTGATTATCAACTAAGTTAAATGTTTGCATTAGGATTCACTATGAGCTGCACAATTCTATTGGTTTTGGAAAATGTGTATTATGATATATCCACTCTTACATCATAAAGAACAGTTCACGGCCCTAACAATCCCTGTTTTCCACCTATTCCTCCTTCCTCCTCTGACACCAAACCTCTGCAACCACTGATCTTTTAACGCCTCAATAATTTTGCATTTTGCAAAATTCCATATAGTTGGAATCATACAGTTTTTATACTTTTCAGACTCACTGCTTTCACTTAGGATGATGCATTTAACATTCTTCCATGTTTTTCATGGCTTGATACCTCATTTATTTTTTTTATCACTGAACAGTACTCCATTGCATGAAAATACCACAATCTGTTTATTCGTTCACTGGAAAATATTTTGGTTGCTTCAATTTTTGACAATTATAAATAAGGCTACTATAAACATTTGTATGCATGTTTTTGTATGGACATACATTTTCAGCTTATTTGGGAAAAAGCTGGGAGCAAAATTGCTGGGTAGTAAGGTAAAATTATGTTTATCTTTGTAAGAAAGTACCAAACTACCTTCCAAAAGCAGCTATATCATTTTGCATTTCTGTTGCTGCTGCTCCACATTCTTGCCAGCATTTCATCTTCTTAGTGTTTTGGATTTTGATTATTCTAATAGGTATGTAGTGGTATCCCACAGTTGTCTCAGTTTGAAATTACATAATGGCAGGAGACCCCTGTTTGATTCCTGGGTAGAGAAGTTCCCCTGGAGAAGGGATAAGCTACCCACCCCAGTATTCTTGGGGTTCCCCGGTGGCTCAGATGGTAAAGAATCCACCTGCAATGTGGAAGACCTGGGTTTGATCCCTGGGTTTGGAAGATCCTCTGGTGGAGGACACGGCAACCCACCCCAGTGTTCTTTCTTGGAGAATCCTGGAACCTGGGGGGCTCCAGTCCATGGGGTCACAAAGAGTCAGACATGACTGAGCAACTAAGCACAGCCCAATGGCATATGATGTTGAATATCTTTTCTGTATATATTCTTTAGGACACGGTATCTGTATATCTTCTTTACGAGATGTTTTTCAGATTTTTGCCCATTTTTTAAAGTGGGTTGTTTATCTTCTTATTGTTAAGTTTTAAGATTTCTTTATATATTTTGGATACAAGTCCTTTCAGTAAATATTTTCTTCCACTATGTGGCTTGTCTTTCCATTTTCTTAACTGTAACTTCAACACAGTAGACATTTTAAATGAAATTCACATTATCAGTTTTATTCTATACAGATCATGGTTCGGGTGTTGTATCTATAAATACTTATTGCCAAACCTGAGATTATCTAGATTTTCTCATTTTATCTCTAAGTTTTATGGTTTGATGTTTAATATTTAGATCTATGATACATTTTGATTCAGTTTCTGCAAATTTTATAGGTCAGTTTCTAAATTCTTTTTTCTTGTGCATGTGGATGATCAGCACCATTTCTTATTGAAAAGGCTATCCTTTCTCCATTGAATTGTCTTTGCTCTTTATCAAAGGTCAGTAGACTATATGTTAGAGAAGATTTCTATGATCACCCTATAGAAAATAGAACTCCCCTCCACTACAAACACACACTGATTTTTAATTCCCCTATCCTAGTTTTCTTCATAAGCTTATCTTCACTTTACATAGAATATACATGTGTGTATAAGTTTATTATGTTTCCCCTACTAGCTGTCAATAACAACAGTGTCTTCAATAATACTAGCACTTCTAACAGCATCTGGTACATAGTAAGTACAAAAATATATTTGATTCAATAAATAATATTTAAGTTTATCAGGTCAATTCAACCACTTTTAAAATGGTGTGTGTGAGTTTGTATGTATGTATGTGTGTGTGCACATGTGCATGTTTGTGTGTCCAAAATTACCTGAGTGGATGGAACTGTCATTTGTGACGAATAAAATACAAATATGATAAAAATCTCAATAGGATAGCACTTAGCCTTTGAAAACAGACTTGATATCTTCATAAATATAGTTATAGTAAGAACCATTTAAGGACATAAAAAAAATTAGCTAACTCTCCTAACTTTATTCATTTTCCACAAAGGGTCAGAGAATCAACTATTTATTGCACATAGAAACTTTCATTCACAAATAATAGTTATCTAATCACCCTAAATTATGCTGTTGTAAAATAAATTGGCACTATACAAATTTTTGAGTAATATGTTTAGATCACTACCTCTCCATTCAATAGTTATAAAAATGGCTAATTCTGAAGAAACGTAATATAGTTAAACATCTTTTGACTTAGGCATAGAATCATTTCTAAAATGTTACTTTCTACATCTTTAACTTTTAATTCTTGATTTCTAAGTTTTCAACTTGATTCTGTTACACTTTGCTAGATTAAAGTATGCTATTTCTAGGTCCTAAACAGGGAAACTATAACACACTTCAAGAGTCTCAAAGTTCTAGATTTTACAAGTTTATATAAAATTCATTAAATTTGGTCACAACACTTGGCCAAATGGCAACTTTTGAAAATGCAAAACAGGACCACTATGTTTGTAATAGTTTACATCCCCCGAGTTGACCATAAAGCAAAATATATTGCTATTACCTGGCATCATAAGCAAGAAATGCCATATGCTCACAGTTTCATTTTCATTGTGCTGCTTTAGTACAAATCCCTAATTTAATACATTTGCTATTGTTTGTAAGATTATCTGTTCTTATAGAGGTACAGGGAAAGAATATATAGAGGAAAATGAGACATTATTTGATTTAAAATGGGTAAAACATTACAAGCTCTTTACAAAATCTATACAGAAGAAAACTACTGTGAAGTGTACATTTTTAGTCTCCTTGTGCATGCGTGCATGCTAAGTCACTTCAGTCATGTCTGACTCTGTGTGACCCTATGGACTGTAGCCTACCAGGATCCGCTGGTCCATGGAATTCTCCAGGCAAGAATACTAGAGTGGGTTGCCATGCCCTTCTCCAGGGGATCTTCCCACCTAGGGATCAAACTTGCATCTCTTATGTCTACCTGCATTGGCACTAGCTTTGCCTAATCAGGGACCTTTCCTACAATGGAACCTAATCATAAATCTTTGGTTTATAGTTATCATTTTCAATATGCAGTAATTATAACTTAACAATCAACTGGACCATGTATACTAGCATCTTCAGATTTCCATGAAAATGAGAAAAAATGATATAATAGACATTTATTTTTCTTATTCTGGAATTCTGCTGTGGCATATAGAACATGACTTGAAATACAAAGACAGAAAAGGTACAGTAAGAATGAAATGACTTTTATAATACTTCAATGGCTTCAGTTCAGTTCAGTTCGGTCACTCAGTAGTGTCCAATTCTTTGCAACCCCATGAACCACAGCACGCCAGGCCTCCCTGTCCATCACCAACTCCCAGAGTTTACCTAAAACTCGTGTCCATTGAGTCGGTGATGCCATCCAACCATCTCATGTTCTGCCATCCCCTTCTCCTCCTGCCCTCAATCTTTCCCAGCATCAGGGTTGTTTCAAATGAGTCAGTTCTTCACATCAGGTGGCCCAAGTATTGGAGTTTCAGCTTCAACCTCAGTCCGTCCAATGAACACTCAGGACTGATCGCCTTTAGGATGGACTGGTTGGATCTCCTTGTAGTCCAAGGGAATCTCAAGAGTCTTACCCAACACCACAGTTCAAAAGCATCAATTCTTCAGTGCTCAGCCCTCTTAATAGTCCAACTCTCACATCCATACATGACCACTGGAAAAACCATAGCCTTGACTAGATGGACCTTTGTTGGCAAAGTAATAATGTCTCTGCTTTGTAATATGCTGTCTGGGTTGATCATAACTTTCCTTCCAAGGAGTAAGTGTCTTTTAATTTCATGGCTGCAATCACCATCTGCAGTGATTTTGGAGCCCCCCCACACCAAAAAAATAAAGTTAGCCACTGTTTCCACTGTTTCCCCATCTATTTGCCATGAAGTGACGGGACCAGATGCCATGATCTTAGTTTTCTGAATGTTGAGCTTTAAGCCAACTTTTTCACTCTCCTCTTTCACTTTCATCAACAGGCTCTTTAGTTCCTCACTTTCTGCCGTAAAGGTGGTGTCATCTGCATATCTGAGCTTATTGGTATTTCTCCTGGAAATCTTGATTCCAGCTTGTGCTTCTTTCAGCCCAGCATTTCTCATGATGTACTCTGCATAGAAGTTAAATAACCAGGGTGACAATATACAGCCTTGACATACTGCCTTTCCTATTTGGAACCATTCTGTTCTTCCATGTCCAATTGTAACTGTTGCTTCCTAACCTGCATACAGGTTTCTCAAGAGGTAGGTCAATGGCTTTAGTGGCTTTTATAATACTCATATCCTTTGATATACTTGTTGTACATAAGAGAATTTATCCTGAAGAAAACCCAGTTTGGACAAATATTTATGAATATGGCTTTTACAGTGGTATTGTATAGGATACCTAAAATTGGAAACATGTTAAATACCACCAGTTTTGGATTAATAAAAAAAATAAAACATTTTGTACATGTAAGTGATATAACAAAAAATAAGGTTGAAGAATGTTTACTGATATGGGAAAATATTTACCATGTCTTAAGTAAAAATTGGCAGAAATCAACTCTTATAGTAAGATGTCAATTGCATGAATGGATACTTACACAGGTACACAATAAAAAATCTAGAAATATTGGGTTAGCCAAAAAGGTTTTTGGGTTTTTCCATACCATTTTACAGAAAAGCCCAAATGAACCCTTTGGCCAACCCAATATATATAGCCCACTTGGACAATTTTGCTGTTGTTCTGTCACTAAGTTGTGTCTGACTCTTTGGGACTCCATGGACTGCAGCACGCCAGGCTTCCCTGTCCTTCACTCTCTCAAGTTTGCTCAAACTAAGTGACTGCTAATATTTTCAGCACCTTTATCCTTCTAGGCACAAGGAAAGGGTGCACCTCCCTGTCTCCTTGAAGTGACACTTGACCATATTAACGTGATATCTGGCCAATAGAGTGAACAAAAATAACATCTGTAGTTTCTAGGCAGGAATATTTAGAAGCCAGTTCATGATTTTGCATAGTTACTTTCCCAGTTATCAAACTTTAAAGTCTCGTCTGGAGAATTTAGTATTCTAAAAAGTGGTAGAAACTCTACCAGCCTATATCTCTTGAGTGAATACTGCAGGCATAGGCCTACTGCCCATCTTTGCTTTACATTTAGCACTAGCGAGAAATAAACACTGCTGTTTTAAACCACTTGTGGGTGCAGTTTATTTGTTATTGTAAGATAATCTAGCATATTCTTACTACTACAAACTATAAAATATTTTGGTAGATCCCTCTGCTTAAGACATTATGAGTATTCTTCTCTTCTGTATTCTTTCTGTTTTTTCCCAATTAAGCAGGATGAGCATAAATTTTTATGACATAATAATAATTATTAAACATTAGTAAAGAAAATGAAAAAAACTAATGAGTTCCACTTTTAACATTTATACAAAATTTATTTTAATAGACCAATCTCTTCATTTAATTCACTATTTCTAAAAAACATTTCATATGTCATTCAAGAAAATATGATTGCAGAAACTGGACTAAGATTCCTATGGATTACTGGTATGGTTAGTACCAAATTGTTATACAAAAATTTATACTGATGATGTACCACCTTTCAGGCCTTCATTGGGAAAATTAGAAATCATCAGAGCTTCAAGAAGCTTAAACTGAAATTATGAGGAACCATCTATTTCTGTTATCTTCTCTCAACATAAGAAAAGGATTTTAAACACTTGAGACTATTATCCTCAAATAGCCTTTTTTTTTTTTAATTTAAATAGCCTTTTAAAAATAACAAGAAAATGTCCTGTGAGAAAACAAATTCTCTCAGATCATAGTACAATAGCAGTTATAATTTATTGACACCTATTCTGTGTAAGTCATTTTAAGTTCCTCATTGCTGATCATTGCAAGAGTCCTACAAGATTAGCATAATAATTTCCATTTCATAAAGGAAGAAACCAAAGCAAAAAGAAGTAAAGAGATTTGATCAAAGTCACAAACAAATCTAGAAATCAGTAACAACAAGAAAAGGATAATAAAGGAATAGTGGAAACAACTCTATCCATACTCATTTGATAACCTACATGAAATGGAAAAATTTCTTGAAAGATACAATCTGTAAAAACTCACACAAGAAGAAATAAACAATCTGAATAGGCCTACATCATTTGTAGAAATTGAATCGATAATCTACTTTTCAAAACAGAAAGGACTAGGACCAGATGGGTTCACTGGTTAAGTCTTCTGAGCATTTAAGAAAAAAAATTATATTAATCTTTAATATCTCTTTCAAAAGATAGAAGCAGTATTTCCTAACTTATTCTATAAGGCCAGAATTACTGTAATATCAAAATCAAATAAAGACATTACAGGAAAAGACCAGTATCTCTCATGAACATCAGTTCAGTGAACAGTGAACAGTGAACATCGCTCAGTAGTGTCCGACTCTTTGCAACCCCATGGACCATACAGTCCATGGAACTCTCCAGGCTAGAATACTGGAGTGGGTAGCCTTTCCCTTCTCTAGGGGATCTTCCCAACCCAGGGATTGAACCAAGGTCTCCTGCATTGCAGGCGATTCTTTACCAGCTGAGCCACAAGGGAAACCCAAGAATGCTGGAGTGGGTAGCCTATCCCTTCTCCAGGGGATCTTCCCAACCCAGGAATTGAACTGGGGTCTCCTGCATTGCAGGTGGATTTTTTACCAACTGAGCTATGAGGGAAGCCCCAACAGTTCAGTTTAGTTCAGTTGCTCAGTCGTTTACAACTCTTTGAGACCCCATGGACTGCATCATACCAGGCCTCCCTGTCCATCACCAACTCCCAGAGTTTACTCAAACTCATGTCCATTGAGTCAGTGATGCCATCCAACCATCTCATCCTCTGTCGTCCCCTCTCCTCCTGCCTTCAATATTTCCCAGCATTAGGGTCTTTTCCAATGAGTCAGTTCTTCACATCAGGTGGCCAAAGTATTAGAGTTTCAGCTTCAACCTCAGTCCTTCCAATGAATACCCAGGACTAATCTCTTTTAGGATGGACTGGTTGGATCTCCTTGCAGTCCAAGGGATTCTCAAGTGTCTTCTCCAACACCACAGTTCAAAAGCATCAATTCTTTGGTGCCCAGCCTTCTTTATAGTCCAATTCCCTACCCAGGAATTAAACCAAGGTCTTCTGCATTGCAGGAGGATTTTTTTTTTTTTTACCAACTGAGCTACGAGGGAAGCCCATAGCTCATATCCATACATGACTATTGGAAAAACCATAGCCTTGACTAGACAGACCTTTGTTAGCAACTAATGTCTCTACTTTTTAATATGTTATCTAGGTTGGTCATAACTTTTCTTCCAAGGAGTAAGCATCTTTTAATTTTTCATGAACATAGGTATATAAAATCCTCAACAAAATATTAGCAAATAGAATTCAACAACATATAAAAGAATCATATAATGTGACCAAGTGAGATTTATCCCAAATACAGAAGGCTGCTTAAACATTCAAATATCAATTAATGTAATCCATCACATCAATAAACTAAAAAATGAAAATCATATTATCACATAAATAGATGCAGAAAAACCATCCGATAAAATCTAATACCCATAATTAAAAAAAAAACTCAGTAAACTATGAAGAGGGGAACTTCCACATCTTGACAATGAAAACCAAACACACACACACACACACACACACTGTGAGAAACTAGAAGCTTTTCAACAAGAACGTCCCCTCTTACTATTCCTTTTCAACATCATAGTAATGCAGCTAATGCAAAAAAACAGGAGAAGAAAATCAAAAGTATACAAACTGAGAAGGAAGAAATAAAACTGTCTTTGTTCCCAAATAATGTAATTTGGGTATGGTGCTGACTTTTTTAGATAGAACACTAATAAAGGCACAATTCATGCAAAAAATTGATCAGCTAGACCTCATTCATTTAAAATTTTCTGCTTTTAGGAAGTCAATGTCAATAGCCTACGAAGACAAGTCACAGATTTGGAGAAAAATCTCTTCAAAAGATACATCTGAAGGACTATTATGTAAAATATACAAAGAACCTTCTTAAAACTCAATAATAAGAAAACTCGATTTAAAAATAGGTGAAAAATCTTAATAGACACCTCACCAAAGAAAATACACAGATGGAAAATAAACATATGAAAAGATGTCCCATATTATCTGTGATCAGGGAAATGCAAATTAAAATAATGAGATATTAAAATGACCAAAAATCCAAAGCACTAACAACTCCAAAGGCAGGTGAGGGTGTGGAACAACAGGAACTCGCATTCACTGCCAGTAGAAAGGTGAAATAGTACAACCACTTTTGGAGAAAATTTGGCAGTATTGGGCTTCCCTGGTGGCTCAGACGGTAAAGAAGTCACCTGCAGTGCAGGAGACCTGTGTTTGATCCCTGGGTTGGGAAGATCCGCTGGAAAAGGAAAGAGCAACCCATTCGAGTATTCTTGCCTGAGAAATCCCATGGACAGAGGAGCCTGATGGGCTACGTCCACCAGGGTCACAAGAGAGTTGGGCATGACTGAGTGACTAAGCACTGCTGCTGCTGCTAAGTTACTTCAGTCGTGTCCAACTCTGCAACCCCATAGATGGCAGCCCATCAGGCTCTGCCATCCCTGGGATTCTCCAGGCAAGAACACTGGAGTGGGTTGCCATTTCCTTCTCCAATGCATGAAAGTGAAAAGTGAAAGTGAAGTCGCTCAGTCGTGTCTGACTCCTAGCGACTCCATGGACTGCAGCCCACCAGGCTCCTCCATCCATGGGATTTTCCAGGCAAGAGTACTGGAGTGGGGTGCCATTGCCTTCTCCAGGTGACTAAGCACACAGGCTACAAAACTAAAGGTACTCTTATCATATGATCCAACAACCATGTTTCCTGGTATTTACCCAAAAGAGTTGAAAACATGTTCACACTAAAAACTGCACACAGACATGTATAAATTTTATTCATAATAGCTAAAACTTGGAAACAGTCGAGATGTCCTCCAGTAGGTTAGTGGATTAATAATCTGTGGTACATCTAGACAATAGGATATTATTCAGCACTAAAAATAAATGTGCTATTGAACCATGAAAAAGTATAGAGTAAACCTAAATAAGCATTACTTAGTGAAAGAAGCCAATTTGAAAGGCTAGTAGGGAAGGAGAAATATTTGCCCTCTACCCTTCCGGATTCCTTCTTGACACTGCTGTAATATAAGATTAACAAGAGAAAAACAGATTTAACATATACAGCACACAGCATGAGGGAGAAACCTAACCCAAAGTAACTCAAAATGGCAGCTTAGAATTCCAGCACATATTGCATATTCAACAAAAAACAATGTATTTGTTGACAAATGACAGGATAAAGAAAGGAAAGCAGCTTTAGGTTTCCAAGGGTGGCAAACTGTGGGAAGTAAATATATGTAAGGAGTAAGGCTTTTCCTACAGATTCCTCTGGTGCTGTCTCTGGGCTCAAAAGATTCTATCTCCAGTAAAGAAGAATTTATATCCTTCCTTTTAGGTACAAACTAGGCGGTTTTTCTGTGAGTTTCCTGCTTCCTAATTGCCTTTAACACAAAATAAGTTTTACATTAAAGAGGCATACTTTGGGATAACATAGTCTGGCTTCCTTCAGCTTTTATATTATAGGATTGCAACTATATGACATGTGAGAAAAGGCAAAACTATGGAAATGTAGTTGCTGGGGGTTAGAGGGAAGGAAGGTATGAATAGTTGGAATATGTAGGATTTTTAAAGCAGTGATACTATCTATACTGGTGGATACATGTAATGTTCAATATATAGGTACTATTTGCAAAACATATAAATTAATGTGAAAACCATTGTATCAGCCAAAACTGAATTGTTATCTAATGTAAAATGCCTTTGAAACTTCAGGATACTCCGTATCTTCAACCTTCCCTACTGCAGTACGTTTTAAGAATTCACATGCCAAGTCCACCAGGGAATTTTCCTGGTTGGCAGGCCACCAACCTTTTGAGTACTCTGACCCAAAGAGTAGAAAAGCCTCATAAAGGGCAATAGGTAGAAAGTGTTTGGAATAGTGATTCAACTGCCCTATTATACTTTGGTCTGGTTTATCTGCCTTATATTCATTTCAATACGAATTTTAAAGCTACCTTTTAAGTGTTTATCTATTAATTCTACCTCTGATAAAAGTTTTGACTGCACATTGATCTTTTGGTCAAAGAAGTGCTTGCTCCTAGTAAAATGTGACTTTGATTGTATTTCCTGGCAATACTTTAGTTTTCTAGTCATAAAATTTAAAAAATCAGTTTGAGGACATCATTTGTCTGGTACTTTTTGTCTCTCCAGGTTTCCATGGATTCTTTTAGCAACAGAGACTGTTAAGATGCGTTTACATATCATATCACGAGACAACCAACTAAAATTTACTGCAGTTACAGGAAAAGCATAAGCAATATCCCTTTGTTCTTATTCTTGCTGGGAAAGGATTTTGTGTTGGAGGAGGTCACTGAAAGGAGATGACCGCTGGTTGACCTGCAATCTGGACTCTGGGCAACCAGAGGTTCCTCAGCCCATCCATTGGGCTTGGAATGTACTCTCTGCCCACTGCTCCCATAGTAGGCTTCAAAGTCTTGAAAGCATAATGTGTTGTTGAGACCATCCGGATAGTATATATGACTGAATTTAACTAAGGCTGCTATATAAACTTTTATGACTCAGGCAGGTGGGTGCAGCAATCAACTTGTCTTGTGGCCACCCAAAAGAAGCCTTATGTGTAAGTTTCTGTGCCTATAAAACTGCCACCTACCAATCTAGGGAAGGCCTGCTTCTTTCTTCGGTCTCCCCTTGCCCTCTGTGTACAGGACCGGTTTCAGATTCCAAACACAGGGAACTCCCAAGGTTCAGAGTCAACATTGTGGCAGTGACAAAGAATACTTCTGGGAGCACTACTAAAGATACTCTGATTTTCAGAACATGAGATGTATGAAGAAACTTTCCTTGTTGCCAGTTGAAAACAGTGAAACAAAACAACTTCTCTCCTCTACACACTTATGCTCAAAACAGTGTTGGGGCATTTCATCTGCTTATCTAACAAGTGTTAACCGAGTCCTAATCATGCTCCAAATACTGGAGATTGTGTCACTTTTGTGGCTTAGAAAGTTGTAATCACTATAAACCACCCTGGGATCACCAGTCTTCACAAAGCTAACACATTCCTTGTTATTGCTGTTGTTGATGATGATGCTGTTGATGTTACTGACGTCATATCACTGATCCAAGTAAAAGTATTAGCATGAGTAAATATTTTTCAACCAGTGTTTAACAGTTTCTTGTGATGCAAATGGGAATGAAAGCATAGAATAGTGTAAAGCATTCAGAAATTGGAAAATAAAAATTTAAATATGGGAAATAGAACTTACTAGCTGTGTGATTTACGGATGTTAATTAACTCCTCTTCAATTACCTTATCTGTACATTGGTGACAATAATGCCAGTCTTCACTCCAGTTCAGTTGCTCAGTTGTGTCCGACTCTTTGGGAACCCATGAATTGCAGCAAGCCAGGCCTCCCTGTCCATCACAAACTCCTGGAGTTCACTCAGACTTACGTCCCTCGAGTCAGTGATGCCATCCAGCCAGCTCATCCTCTGTCGTCCCCTTCTCCTCCTGCCCCCAATCCCTCCCAGCATCAGGGTCTTTTCCAATGAGTCAACTCTTCCCATGAGGTGGCCAAAGTACTGGAGTTTCAGCCTCAGCATCAGTGCTTCCAATGAACACCCAGGACTGGTCTCCTTTAGGATGGACTGGATGGATCTCCTCGCAGTCCAAGGGACTTTCAAGAGTCTTCTTCAACACCACAGTTCAAAAGCATCAAATCTTCGGTGCTCAACTTTCTTCACAGTCCAACTCTCACATCCATACATGACCACTGGAAAAACCATAGCCTTGATTAGATGGACCTTTGTTGGCAAAGTAATATCTTTGCTTTTTAATACACTATCTAGGTTAGTCATAACTTTCCTTCCAAGGAGTAAGCATCTTTTAATTTCATGGTTGCACTCACCATCTGCAGTGATTTTGGAGCCCCCCAAAATAAAGTCTGACACTGTTTCCACTGTTTCTCCATGCAAGTCTTACTGGTGGCTATATTGATTAAATTAAATTACACATTAAAGTAACTTTTTTTGGCACATGAAAGATTCTCAGTAAAAAATAAATATTGGAAAGATTACTTTCACAAGAATAACTAAGAGGGTAGCCTCAAATTGCACAACAAATTGCACTTGAATTAAAACTTTAAGTATTTTAAATAAACCTATAAGCATATTAAAAGAAAACAAAGGTCAATCCTTCTAAGAGTTCTGTATGAGCAAAGGTTTCCTAAATTTTAATGAATTAAATATATCCAAAAAATAGTACATTTCATTACAATGGTTTCTAAGTTGATGGGGTCATTTGACATATATAATGGAAAGTAACAAAAAAAAAATCAAAGGTAGTATCTCACCACTTTCACAACTATGCCTTATGGATACTTGGAAAAATATCTCATCATTCCAATTACATAAGTAACTCTTATGAACCAACAGTAGCATTAGGTGATGCTATCATCTTGCCAACTCCAGAAAGGTGGGTATCTCTCGCTGCCTACACTAGTGATTTTACCCAAAATCATTATTTAACCTCTCTATGGCACCCCACTCCAGTACTCTTGCCTGGAAAATCCCATGGATGGAAGAGCCTGGTAGGCTGGAGTCCATGGGGTCGCGAAGAGTCAGATGTGTCTGAGCAACTTCACTTTCACTTTTTCACTTTCATGCATTGGAGAAGGAAATGGCAACCCACTCCAGTGTTCTTGCCTGGAGAATCCCAGGGACAGCGGAGTCTGGTGGTCTGCTGTCTATAGGGTCGCACAGAGTCGGACACGACTGAAGTGACTTAGCAGTAGCAGCATTCTCTACATACCCTCTTTTTTCCTATTATTTATCCTTATTCTTCACTCCAGCTATATTTCCCTCCATATCACACACTGAAAATGCCTCAAGACAAATGTTCGGATTGTGCTAGTCACAAGTGAACATGAAATGCCATATTTAGATAGAATTCATAGCAAAGCCAACTTAGAATCTGTTGGTCTCCCTTTTGATGAAAGGGTCCACCATGGTGACAGTTCATTTTTTTAGCAATATCAGAGCTAAGCAAACTATATATGGGTCACAATTTACTGAGTTGAGAATGCTGCTACAGAAAATTACCTTTGGCTACAGAGCCTGTCCCTGGTTGAATAAGTTACAAAAGATAAAATTCATGACATATGCTTACAAATTATAAAGGAAAACATTAGTCTCATTGGCTTCTTTCCAGAAAACAGGGAATCAGGAGAATGGTCTCTCTAGTTATGTTTTATGTTGCTATGTCCCTGTGTTAGTCAAGATTCTATAAGTGACTTCACTGATGACATAATGGGAAGCCTAGCAAAGGAGAAAGGGAAAGATATATCCAACAATGCAGAGTTCCAGAGAATAGCAAGGAGAGATAAGTAAGCCTTAAGTGAACAATGCAAAGAAACAGAGAAAAACAACAGAATGGGAAAGACTGGTGACATCTTCAAGAAAATTAGAGATACCAAGGGAACATTTCATGTAAAGATAGGCACAATAAAGGACAGAAATGGTAAGGACATAACAGAACCAGAAGAGACTAAAAAGAGGTGGCAAGAATACACAGAAGAACTATACAAAAAAGGTCTTAATGGCTTGAATAACCATGATGGTGTGGTCACTCATCTAGAGCCAGATATTCTGGAGTGTGAAGTAAAGTGGGCCTTAGGAAGCATCACTATGAACAAAGCTAGTGGAGGTGATGGAATTCCAGCTGAGCTAGTTCAAATCCTAAAAGATGATGTTGTTAAAGTGTTGCACTCAATTTGCTGACAAATTTGGAAAACTCAGCAGTGGCCACAGGACTAGAAAAGGTCAGTTTTCATTCCAATCCCAAAGAAAGGCAGCGCCAGAGAATGTTCAAACTACCATACAACTGAATTCATTTCACATGCTAGCAAGATTATGCTCAAAATCCTTCAAGCTAAGTTTCAGCAGTTATTTATCTTACGTAATAGGATTATGATTCAAATAGCCTTGATAGGCTGAGGTGATAAATGCAAAGGATTAAAGTTCTTCATTTTTGTTTCTACACACATACATATACATACACACATACACACATGGAAATGTGATGGTGCACAAAATAACCTGAGAGGTTTTACCTGAAGACAGTTTTCCAACGTAAAAATATTTTCACAACTGGATTGCTGTGACTTTTAGATAGCAATTTCTTTTCCTCCATTGTTGAAACAAGTAACTACCAACAATCTATCAGGGGTGACCTCTTCTAAAAGCAACTAAATTATTTGCCTGAGGTTTTACCCACATTACCAGTTCACCAATTGAGAACTAGTGTAATAAACAGGAGCTCACCTAAGTTCCAGAGCAGTGCTCCTTCCCTACCACATTGCTGCCTCCCTAAGCAGTAACACTGGAAGTTGTCACTGCAATAGTCATTACCCAGACCCTTGCTGCTCAACCTATTTGTCTCCACTAAGGCTATCTTTTAGGCTTTCCTGATGACTCAGATGGTGAGGAATCCGCCTGCAATACAGGAGACCTGGGTTCGATCCCAGGGTTGGGAAGACTCCTTGGAGAAGGAAATGACAACCCACTCCAGTATTTTTGCCTGGGAAGTCCCATGGACAGAGGAGTCTGGCATCACGTTGCAAAGAGTCAGACATGACTGAGTGACTAAGCACAGGCTATCTTTTAATGCAAATGACTCATATATTTCTGGTCACACACAAGCAACTGATGAATATATGCAAAAAGAATCCATGCACTTAGAGCTGTTTTTATGTGAATTTTCCCATTTCTGCCTGTGTTTCTCAATAAAAATGAAAAGCTATTAAAAATTGAACTCAAATGTTACCCTTTGTTCTCTATGCATTTCCATTTTAAAATATTTTAGTCCCCTTTTTTTCACTCACACCAGAAAGTATAAGAAATAGGAAATTGCTTCCATAAGCCTTATATTCATATAAGGATTTTCACATTACAGGCTGCCATAACCTGTTACTTGTTGAATTATTGATATTCATACAATTGTTTGTAGACATTTGAATACCTACTATTGAGAAAAGGTTGAATTGATCAGAATCATCTGAATTACATATGCAAATATCAAAGAACAGCCATTTCTTGCTATTCCAGGCTAAATGACATTAAAGAGGCTTATCCTATGTTTACTTTGTGCATTTTGCAGTTCAGCCATGTTATTGAGAGCTATGTGCTCTTAAAGCAATGGAAGAAGCCTTGGCATGATGTTCACTATAAAAGGGCAACAGGGAGAAATGCTTTGCAGTTTTACATGTAACTCTTAAAAGTGGTATTTGGCAGTTCACTTTCCGTAGAAGTGAATTATTATAGCAATCACGAATGTTTTATTTTAAAGGACTCATTCACTCTTATGACACTTGTGTAAAAATGTTTTTGGAGCTTAAGTGGCCGTCATTCTATGTCTCCATCCTACACCACTTGTGAAAATAAGAATAATAATAATAATCTCACATTAACTTTGAAATTACCCTTCTAACCCCTGACCCCATCTCTGAACATTAAGTTCTGCATTAAGAAGAATAACAGGCACGGATGTAGGGCAAGGAAGCTGTTTCTCAGTGTAGCTCTTTTTCATGCTCTTCCTCGTGACCCTCTCTCTGAACCTCTCCACTGTGTTTACATCTCACTGAGCTTTCTTTTGATGTGTCTGAAGAGTTTGCTTCCAAGAAAAGACAGATCGTCCCTGTCAGAGTCTCATCAGAAACACATAAACAAGAAGTGTAGTATTAATAACTATCATCAGCTCAACAAGAAAATCTGAAATGATGTTGACTTCCCTCTTCCTCTTTCTAATATTTATATCTAGATGGGGACAAAACAACTCCTTTGCAAATGCATTTCAGCTGATTGATTTTATAGCATTGCCAGGACAGCCAAACCTGCTAAGGACCTTTTGGTTCCAAACCTTTAAGTGTAGTCCATCATATTCAACACAATCAATCAATATTCCCAGGAAAGCTGCTGCTCTCGCCTTGTCCTGGATCACAGCCCGAATGGAAAGGAGCTGAAATGTGTTCAGCCCTCTCTTTCCAACTGTTCCCAGGCCTTGGTGTTCAATCTCTCCAAAAAATCTGCTTTCTTCTACTGGGATTATTTCTAGAGGAATGATTCAGAAAGACCCAACCTCATAAATATGATTAAGAATGAGGATGGCTTCAAGTGTCATGCCTCCTAAAAGGCAGTGGCATCTTTCAGGCACTTTGGCAAATAGATGAGAGAGCTCTGTTTATTTTTTACTAGAATCCCTTCAAAGCAAGCACACCAGGATATAGTCCCTTCCCTTTTGCTCAAGCATTGAAATAGTATTCTTCTGAGCAAAAAAAAAAAAAGGGGGGGGGTGTAAATCTGGCTTTGTGTTTGACAAAAAGTTTAACTTTAATAGCTTTTTCATTTGACAGTAATGTGGCTATCATCACCTTTTTTGTTTTTGGGTTTTTTGTTATTGTTGTTGTTGCACCACATGGCTTGTGGGATCCTCAGCCAGGAGGTGAACCCAGGCCCAGCTGTGAAGGTGCTAAGTCTCAACCACTGGACCACCAGGGTATTCCCTGTCATCAACAAATCTTATCTTTCTGCTTAATAGTGCTTTTCCCACACTTTGGGCAACCTTTGGTCCTCTTCACTCTGCCTTGACTAGGATACAACAGAACACACCCCCAAAATGTTCCAATAACTTTGAGTCTTCAAAAGATGTTTGGGTCTTAATTTTTAAGCTCAGCATATCAATAGTTCTCCTGCAAAAGTAAAGCTGTTTTTCTGGATGCACTGTTTCATATTAATATGCAAAACAGGCACATTAAGAGGGATAATTCACATTGCAAAATGATAGATTCAAGGGAAGTTTTAATCTTTAAGTCAAAGTTCAACTAGTCTATTTCATGTTTGCTATAACTGAGCTATGCTCAGCTTTACCACAGTGAGGCAATATTGTGCAGTGGTTTAAAAGTATAGATTTTTTGAGTGAAGTGTAATGAAATTTAAACTCTGGCTTTTTCTTTTATTAGCTGTAAGATAAATATGTCACTTCCTCCAAACCTCAGTTTAATCTTCTGTAAAATGGAAAGAATAATAACTCAAAGGGCTAATGTTAAGATTAAAGTATTTAGTATAGAATCTTGCACTCAGTAAGTGTTCAATAAATGGCAGCTTAACAATAGAATCAAAGGAGCAAGATGCTTGTATGTAAATAAAGCAAACTCTTCATACATACTTTTCTAATTAACATACATACACATATACACAAAACCAGTAACAGCCACCATTTTATACACCCATAGACTCTGTGTGTTGGTCTCACTGTCATGTCTCTTTGTGACCTCATGGACTGTAGCTTTCCAGGCTACTCTGTCCCTGGGATTCTCCAGGCAAGAATACTGGAGTGGGGTGCCATTTCCATATACTCTAAAAATAACTATGTCAACGGATAACTTGGAAGGAGTCTAAGCGTCCTCATCATCTTCCCTCTCAACCCTGTCTCTCTCCCTTTGAGTGTTTTTAAGAGAGTTTTGTGACTTGAGTTGCCACTTGATAAAGTGCCATTGCTTTTTAGAAATACCAAAAGAAATGTCACACTGTGGTTGCATGATCCCACAAAGGGGACAGAAAATGAGATGTGTCACAGGTCTGTGCTCTATCAAGTCCCAGAGAAAGGAGTTGTTATAACTGCTTCATACTCTTACCACTATCTTGGGAAGGGGCTGGAGGTGAAGACGATCCAAAGCAAAAAAGAAAAAACTAATACTAAAAAAATTTCTCACTAGTCTCTTGGGACTTGCTATAGTTACTGTGACAAAAATTTTTGGAAACAGGTGAAAAAGTTCATCTCAGCTTTCTTGAAAATCTGGACCATGATTTTCACAGAACTTTAGTCCTTTTGTTAAGTTCACAAAGGTGTTAAGAATGTATTCATTATGGTGCCTGGTACACTTACCAAGGGACATGACTCAAGAGAAATGGGGGACTATATATGATTATGTATACATTTATTACACTGTCTAGAAGTGAGGGGAAGGGAAGCTGGAGAAAGGTTGATATCATCTGCACTGGAAAGGGTATGTGCTCCAGAATGCAAAAAAAAAAAAAAAAAAAGAATAGTAAAGACTAATACTGTTAATGATACAGTAAAAAGAAACTATACTACTTTATAGTGAAGGCTAAATATGAAGACCTACAAGACCTTTTAGAACTAACACCCAAAAATATGTCATTTTCATTATAGGGGACTGGAATGCAAAAGGAGGAAGTCAAGAAACACCTGGAGTAACAGGCAAATTTGGCCTTGGAATACGGAATGAAGCAGGGCAAAGACTAATAGAGTTTTGCCAAGAAAACACACTGGTCATAGCAAACACCCTCTTCCAACAACACAAGAGAAGACTCTACACATGGACATCACCAGATGGTCAACACTAAAATCTGAGTGATTATATTCTTTGCAGCCAAAGATGGAGAAGCTCTATACAGTCAACAAAAACAAGACCAGGAGCCGACGGTGGCTCAGATCATGAACTCCTTATTGCCAAATTCAGACTTAAATTGAAGAAAGTAGGGAAAACCACTAGACCATTCAGGTATAAACTAAATCAAATCCCTTATATTATATATATATATATATATATATATATATATATATATATATATATTACATTATATTATATTATATTATACAGTGGAAGTGAGAAATAGATTTAAGGGACTAGATCTGATAGATAGAGTGCCTGATGAACTATGGATGGAGGTTCATAACATTGTACAGGAGACAGGGATCAAGACCATCCCCATGGAAAAGAAATGCAAAAAAGCAAAATGGCTCTCTGGGGAGGCCTTACAAATAGCTGTGAAAAGAAGAGAAGCGAAAAGCAAAGGAGAAAAGGAAAGATATAAGCATCTGAATGCAGAGTTCCAAAGAATAGCAAGAAGAGATAAGAAAGCCTACTTCAGCAATCAACGCAAAGAAATAGAGGAAAACAACAGAATGGGAAAGACTAGAGATCTCTTCAAGAAAATTAGAGATACCAAGGGAACATTTCATGCAAAGATGGGCTCGATCAAGGACAGAAATGGTAGGGACCTAACAGAAGCAGGAGATATTAAGAAGAGGTGGCAAGAATACACAGAAGAACTGTACAAAAAGATCTTCATGACCCAGATAATCACGATGGGATGACCACTCACCTAGAGCCAGACATCCTGGAATGTGAAGTCAAGTGGGCCTTAGAAAGCATCACTATGAACAAAGCTAGTGGAGGTGATGGAATTCCGGTTGAGCTATTTCAAATCCTGAAAGATGATGCTGTGAAAGTACTGCACTCAATAGGCCAGGAAATTTGGAAAACTCAGCAGTGGCCACAGGACTGGAAAAGTTCAGTTTTCATTCCAATCTCAAAGAAAGACAATGCAAAGAATGCTCAAACTACTGCAAAATTGCACTTATCTCACAGGCTAGTAAAGTAATGCTCAAAATTCTCCAAGCCAGGCTTCAGCAATACGTGAACCGTGAACTTCCAGATGTTCAAGCTGGTTTTAGAAAAGGCAGAGGAACCAGAGATCAAAGTGCCAACATCTGTTGGATCATCAAAAAAGCAAGAGAGTTCCAGAAAAACATCTATTTCTGCATTATTGACTATGCCACAGCCTTTGACTGTGTGGATCACAATAACCTTGGAAAATTCTGAAAGAGATGGGAATACCAGACCACCTGACCTGCCTCTTGAGAAACCTATATGCAGGTCAGGAAGCAACAGTTAGAACTGGACATGGAACAACAGACTGGTTCCAAATAGGAAAAGTAGCATGTCAGGCTGTATATTGTCACCCTGCTTATTTAACTTATATGCAGAGTACATCATGAGAAACGCTGGGCTGGAAGAAGCAGAAGCTGGAGTCAAGATTGCTGGAAGAAATATCAATAACCTCAGATATGCAGATGACACCACCCTTATGGCAGTAAGTAAAGAGGAACTCAAAAGCCTCTTGATGAAAGTGAAAGAGGAGAGTGAAAAAGTTGGCTTAAAGCTCAACATTCAGAAAACAAAGATCATGGCATCCGGTCCCATCACTTCATGGGAAATAGATGGGGAAACAGGGGAAACAGTGTCAGACTTTATTTTTATGGGCTCCAAAATCTCTGCAGATGGTGATTGCAGCCATGAAATTAAAAGACACTTACTCATTGGAAGAATAGTTATGACCAACCTAGATAGCATATGGAAAAGCAAAGACATTACTTTGCCAACAAAGGTCCATTTAGTCAAGGCTATGGTTTTTCCAGTGGTCATGTATGGATGTGAGAGTTGGACTGTGAAGAAAGCTGAGCGCTGAAGAATTGATGCTTTTGAACTGTGGTGTTGGAGAAGACTCTTGAGAGTCCCTTGGACTGCAAGGAGATCCAACCAGTCCATTCTGAAGGAGATCAGCCCTGGGATTTCTTTGGAAGGAATGATGCTAAAGCTGAAACTCCAGTACTTTGGCCACCTGATGTGAAGAATTGACTCATTGGAAAAGACTCTGATGCTGGGAGGGATTGGGGGCAGGAAGAGAAGGGGACTACAGAGGATGAGATGGCTGGATGGCATCACTGACTCGATAGACATTAGTCTGAGTGAACTCTGGGAGTTGGTGATTGACAGGGAGGCCTGACGTGCTCCGACTCATGGGGTCTCAAAGAGTAGGACACAACTGAGCGACTGAACTGAGCTGAATTGAAATATAAATTAATAAATAATCATTAAAAATAAATAGATCAGCATTCACTGTGTTTGATCTGTGATATAGCTGGAGTGTATAACAATTGGTGCAGAGTAGGTGGGTAATAACTATGTGATGAATGAACAGAAACTTCAAAAATTTTTAAGGCATAATTTAGAGATTCCCTACGGAAAATCAGTTCAATAAACAGTTATTGAGAACCTAGTATGTGCAGTCAATAAGGAATAAAATTGCAAGTTAAAGAACCCAATCACCAGAACTCATAATCTACAATAATTAGTCAAAATCTCATTTTACTAGTATATGACTTTTTTACTTATAAACCTGGAAGTTTTCTTTATTTGCAAAATCTTAATGCATAAATGCTTACAAGAATATCTGAACAAGAAACATCTGACTAAACTGTCACTGTGCTGCTGCTGCTGCTGCTAAGTTGCTTCAGTTGTGTCCGACTCTGTGCGACCCCAGAGATGGCAGCCCACCAGGCTCCCCCGTCCTTGGGATTCTCCAGGCAAGAACACTGGAGTGGGTTGCCATTTCCTTCTCCAATGCATGAAAGTGAAAAGGGAAAGTGAAGTTACTCAGTCATGTCCAATTCTTCATGACCCCATGGACCGCAGCCTACCAGGCTCCTCCATCCATGATATTTTCCAGGCAAGACTACTGGAGTGGGTTGCCATTGCCTTCTCTGTCACTGTGCTAAACATTGCCAAAACAACCAGCAACCCTAAAGGAATTGTGTTTTTTCATTATATTAAGGCAATATACTATTTGGGAAAGGTAAACATTATCAGGAATGAACTTGCCAGGGGTATCTATTACTTTCCAGTTATATATAGTCTGATAAAAGGAAAATAGTATAGAAACATTTTGATTCTGAAGAAGTTGAGAATCCTTTGAAAGTAATCCAATGGTCTAATTTTATAGAAGTGGATACTAAGACCTTAAAAGACCTAAAGTCACAAGTGAGTTAGAAGAACTAAGATTTAAACCCAGGGCATCTGAAACTCAGTTCTGTTCTCATTCTTCTAGTCCAATCTATCTGTATGAGACATTGAGTTATTTATTGCATTTCTTTTTTTAAAAAACTTTATATTTTACATTATAGTTGATTACCACTCTAATGGTACAAAGTTAAGAGGAACTAAAAAGCGTCTTTGATGAAGGTAAAAGAGGAGAGTGAAAAAGCTGGCATAAAACTCAACATTCAAAACACTAAGATCATGGCATCGGGTCCCATCACTTTATGACAAATAGATGGGAAAAATGGAAACAGTGTCAGATTTTATTTTCTTGGGCTACAAAATCACTTTGGAACATGACTGCAGCCATGAAATTAAAAAAAAAAAAAAAAAACTTGTTCCTTGGAAGAAAAGCTATGACAAATCTAGACAGCGTATTAAAAAGCAGAGACATTACTTGGCCAACAAAGGTCCGTAATAGTCAAAGCTATGGTTTTTCCAGTAGTCATGTACAGATGTGAGAGTTGGACCATAAAAGAGGCTCCGCGCCAAAGAAATGATCCTTTCAAACTGTGGTGTTGGAGAAGACTCTTGAGAGTCCCTTCAACTGCAGGCAGATCAAACCAGACAATCCTGAAGGAAATCAACTCTGAATATTCACTGGAAGGACGGATGCTGAAGCTCCAATACTTTGGCCACTTGATGCGAACAGCTAATCTTTGGAAAAGATCCTGATGCTGGGAAAGATTGAGGGCACAAGGAGAAGGGGGCAACAGAGGATGAGATGGCTCGATGGCATCCCTGACTCAATGGACATTGAGTCTGAGCAAGTTCCAGGAGATAGTGAAGGACAGGGAAGCCTAGTGTGCTCCAGTCAATGGAGTCTCAAAGAGTAGGATACGACTTAGCAACTGAACAACATAGTGATTAACAGTGTTGTGTTAGTTTCAGGTATAAAACGAAATGATTCAAAACAAAATATCTACTCTTTTTCAAAGCCCTTTTCCCAATTAAGTTGTTACATAAAATTGAGCAGAGTTCCCTGTGCTATACAGTAGGTCCTTGTTGGTTACCCATTTTAAATATAGCACTGTTTCAATGCAAGGGAAGGACAAGAGCTGCCAAAGATCAACTTAGTGTACCTAACCATTTTGTCTAGAGATCACTTTGAGAAGGATGACCTCATGGGCCAAATCTTGTCACAAATGTGTTTGTTAGACATACATGTTATTAAACTTTTTGTATTATTCACCAGTGTTTTAAAATTAAGAATTAACATTAACATCCCAACTAGAGGTTTCTCTTGAAAGATAAAGAGATCTGGAACACTGGGTCCTCATCCCTGCATGACAAAAATTTACTAAGGCTAAGTAGGAGATTTCACTATTAAACAGGACATGTGTGTTTCAGTTTACCATTCTCCACAACTCTCTAATGGATCTTACACAGAGCCCATTTCACTCATTTACATTTACATACGTGTTCCTGGCACCCTAGTGTTTTGAGTTTGTGACTTCTCAAGTTGACTCCAAATAGAAGATTTCTTCAAGTTTGAGTGTCTTGTGGCCTCAAAGCTCTTAAATAATTAAGAAAATAAGGAGCTTGAAATATCTAACACTACAGAAAGATGGTTAAAAACTCATTCTGTTATTACTGTAAATATTTCTTCAGTGAGGTTCTTTTATTCCTTCATTAGTTAGCAAGGGTGATTTGAGGTTTAAAAAAGAAGTATGTTAAAAAAAGATGCCCAGTAATGAAATAATTTACTGTGACATATGACACGTTTAGTAAAGAAGGATGAGGGAAATTTCACATATTTCACAAATATCGTGTGCTTTGGCTGCAAAATGTACAATGTGTAAAATGTATAAAATATTTCAGCTAAACTAATTGTTTCAGGATTATAAATTGCAGCTTATATACTTATGGCATCACAGTTTAACATAGTGCAGATAAAGACTAATACATAGCAGGTAACTAACCAATTACAAGAAGCATACAAGTATAGGCAGAGATAGCCACATCATAAATCTAAAGCCAAGACCACCAGCCAAAAGGCAAATACATGCACTCAGTTGAGTTCAGTCACTCAGTCGTGTCCGACTTTTTGTGACCCCATGAATTGCAGCACACCAGGCCTTCCTGTCCATCACCAATTCCTGGATTTCACTCAAACTCACGTCCATCGAGTCAGTGATGCCATCCAGCCATCTCATCCTCTGTCGTCCCCTTATCCTCCTGCCCCCAATCCCTCCCAGCATCAGAGTCTTTTCCAATGAGTCAACTCTTTGCATGAGGTGGCCAAAGTACTGGAGTTTCAGCCTCAGCATCATTCCTTCCAAAGAACACCCAGGACTGATCTCCTTTAGAATGGACTATGGATCTCCTTGCAGTCCCTTGCAGTCCAAGGGACTCTCAAGAGTCTTCTCCAACACCACAGTTCAAAAGCATCAATTCTTCAGCACTCAGCTTCCTTTACAGTCCAACTCTCACATCCATACATGACCACTGGAAAAACCATAGCCTTGACTATATAGAACTTTGTTGGCAAAGTAATGTCTCTGCTTTTGAATATGCTATCTAGGTTGGTCATAACTTTCCTTCCAAGGAGTGTCTTTTAATTTCATGGCTGCAGTCACCATCTGCAGTGATTTTGGAGCCCCATATCTTTTTGTCTACATAAAGTCATACAACTAGCTTGTCTACTTTGAAAAAACATTATTTGCCTGAAATGACTTGATAATTTATAATAGTTGTAGACCACTACAGAATTATAATTTGATCTGAAATAGAAGACGTTTCTATTTTATACTTAAAAAAATTTTTTTTTCGGCCAAATAATTTAAGAAGGAAAAATGATCACATGTAGTCTTGGCTTTAGTGTATCATCATCATTCCCTGACCAGATGAAAAATCTGCTTGTGCACTTCTGTTTTCCTCATCATTTTATTCTCCTTTACTGTCTTCTTCACTCAACATATACAGACTATTCAGATGGGCAAATTGACTATGTATGCTGAAATCAAATCTCCCAGTACAAAATGTGTTCTTCCTTCCATAAATAACACATAATTATGACCATAAGGAAATATACAGGCTCAGCTTTTATTTTCCCTTCTACACACATTCTCCTATGGACCTGAAGTAAGCACAGGTCGAGAACCATTATCCTGAAAAGAGGATGTTTAGAGTGTGGCAAACTTCCAAAGACACGTTTTCCCTCAAAATTAAAAGGTCTCGTGTAAGGTTGTACTCAGAGTATAGAATTATTTTCTGCTCAAGGTAATTCCAGTATGACTTTCATAATGCTTTATTTGGGGCTTTGTTTTTTTTTTTTTTTTTCCCTTCCCACCCATAGATTCCTTGAAAATTCCTTTCAAAGTTGGTTTGAAAATTCTTAAATTGCCCACTGGAGGGCCCTTGAGTTAACTGGAATATCACAACTGATGGATCTTTGTTCAAGTTCTAGAAAATCGTGCAAGGTAAATTGTAGAGAATTTAAAAGACTCAAACTAGGTTGTTGTTTTTTTTTTTTTTTTTTAACATGTTGCTATATTTTCCATCTTCCTCTCTAAAATCACCTTTGTTTCCCAATATTTTCTTTGTAAACCTCATTATGATCTTGCTCCAGCAAAAACCCTTCATATAGGAAAGTGTTATAAGTAACTGTTGTTTAATAATTTTAACATCTCTCTAGCATTTTCTATGTGGTTGCTAAGCAATAAAGTTATGTTAGAAACTTGGACATTGAGTGTACATGATTGAATCTTCAAATAAAACTTGTCTTTTGGTGAACAGAGTATTTGATGGGGAATTATGGTGTTATGATTCCTTCCATATTAAAGAGATAAACACAAAAATAAAAAGTATCCTAATATACTTGCAATATTAAAAAAAATCGAGTCTGATATTAGGTTGATGGTTATTTCCTAAAGAGGCTTATGGTTTGAAACTTTTATGACCATATGACAGTCGGCAAGGATCATTTGCCTATACTCTGTGGAGAGACCTGAAGAAAGTATCTCTGTTTTCACAAAATTTAGGTTCTGATTGGATTGTTCAGATGAACATGGAGGTATACACACATATATAAAATTAAGTAGCATTATAGTATGAAGAATAATTCTCAGAAGTTCAGAATTTTTATTACAGCATCACTGTAAGATGTTAATTCAGCCTGATGGATAATTCCAAAGCTGAAGAGCTTACCGTCTCATGAGATGGTTCATGTCTTTGACATTTTTTTGGAGAATGTCTGTCTCTCATCCTAAACTGGACATGTAATGCTGGTTTCTAAGCACTTAACAGTGCCTAGAAAATGGTACATACTTAATAAAATTTTGTTGAATGAATGTACTTTTTTATATCAAGTCAATAATTAATGGCTGCAATTTCTTTCCCTAGTATTACTTAGATTTTCTCTTTGGACAAACACAGAACAAGCCTGGTCTCATTTGCAGGATAGAACTTCAAATATTTGGAATAAATTCCTAAAATCATAGAGTTCCAAAACTGAGAGTTACCTTATTTTCAAATTAGAGGACTCAGTCCCCAGGATATGTGCCAGGGCATAAAGGAAGCCATGAGAGAAATGGTCATATTGTTCTGCAACATCTATTTAAAAAATTCTGCATAAAATGCTTTTATATTAAAATATAGGTACAAAGTGAACTGGTATGAAAATTTTACATGAATTTGTCAAATAAAACAAGAAATTTCAATGAAATGTCATATTTGAAAAGGGCTTCTGCCATACACCCCAGCCTACACAGAAACCATAGATATTTTCCTTATTGGTTATTGGCTTGTTGGTAGAAATGTTTGAGAAGAGAGTTTCAGCAGGCTGCTGCATCGTATCAGTGAGAAAGCTGACATCCAGTGAAAAGAAGCAACTTCACAGGAGTCACAATGTATATTAATGACAAATTCCAGACTAGAATCTATGTAACATCACTCATAGCCAATAACTTTTTTTCAATCATGTGTGTAACATATTTCATGATTCTTCATTGTCCAGATTATCCTCCTGCCAGGTATATCTTAATATATAATGCTTCAAGTTATCCTTTAAACTGCCAACAAGTTCTAAGATACAAGTCAATACATGAACTCTCCTCTTCAGAAACCTTCAGAAACATTTAGTACCAAAAAGTATGGAAGTGTTCAAAACACAAAATGATGGGGGCATGTTAAAGGAGTATGGGAGACAACCTATAAAAGTTCTCAATGGAAGAAACTTTAACAAATTGAGCAGCAAATAAAATAGCAAACTATTGGTTATAACTCAAAATATGAAATATGTATGCATAAATCCATAAATAAATGAGTGAATAACTAAATGGAGACAAATCTTCCTCAAAGAAGAATTCCAAATAATATCTGTAGATACATCTCCCTCCAAGGAGTAGAGATTAACTGCCTCCTTCAGAGTGTCGATTTCCTGACTTACCTCTATAGAATAGAGAAGCCTGGCAAATACCACTGTAAACAAGAGATAAAGGTTAATACCACCACTGAAGCCACGGGGACATCACATACCCTCTTCTATGGTATGAGAAGAAGGCCAATTCACTTCTGTTATATTCTTCCCCAAATCTATAACCTCAGTCTTAGGAAAAAAATATCTAACTGAGAACATTATACAAAATACCTGACCAGAATTCCTGACAACTGTCAAGGTTATCAAAAATAAGAAAAAATCTGATAAATTGTCAAAATAATTAGGAGCCTAAGGAGAGATGATGACTAAATGTAATTTGGTCTCCTGGATAGAATTCTAGATTTTTAGAAAGAGACATTATTTCTGGTGAGTGATGCTGGTAATGGGGGAGTCTATAGATGTGTAGGGGCAGGGGATATATGGCAAATCTCTGTAACTTCCTCTCATTTTTTGTTACAAATACAAAGCTGCTCTAAAAATGTCTTTCAAAGGAAATGAGGGTAGGAAAAGTGATGAAATCCCAAAGTGTGTATCACTTAGTTAATGGTAATATATCAACACCAGTTTCTTAGTACTGACAAAAGTATCTTGATAATGTATGATGTTAACATTAAGAGAAACTGGGTGGAAAGGATATGAGAAGACTTTGTACTAGTTCTGCAACTTTTCTAGAAATCTAATTTTTTGAACATTTAAAAAAAAGACAAATTCTATGAGCTTAACATTAGGAAAAATGGCAAGAATATGGAATTCTAACAGCTTGTTCTACCACAGAAACACCAAAGAATGTGAGTTAAAAACTGATTCTGTTACACAGTGAAACTTTCAGAATTCTGAGAAACAATCAATGGTTTACAGCAATCAAATGAATGCCCAATCAAGAAAGCAATGACTTAAAACATGGGAAGAGGGTTTTGTAACATTTGAACTTAGTCTTGTCCTACCTTCCTCTCCAGCATGAGGGTGATTTTGGAGATGAGGGCCCATATTTCAAGTGTGGTCACCTGACTTTGGTAAGAGCAGAGTAGGCCTTGTTCCCAAGAAATTTTGTTTCTCTGTTTTGACCTTAAGGAGTTTCCCTGAAGACTGGAATAGGATTTTGCTTTTGTTTCTCTTTACTTGGAACTCTCTCAGGACACAAAAGTGGCTAAGCATAGAACTTTCCTCAAAAACACTGAAAGGTAAACAAGCTGCTGCTTCCACTGGCAAAGATTAAACTTGGGTCAGTTGCTTCTCAAAGAACCTGCATATAATGAGGACTCTAGGAAGCCAAGCACATGTCCAGAGATAGATTCATGATGGGAAAAGACCTAAGCTTTCACCGCAGCAGATTTTTAGGTTCAGTGCCAGCAGGAAGTCAAGGTTAAGGCAGTGCTGCAAAGGACCCAAATAAGCTTTAAAACACCTCCCCAACATAGAGTCAATCTGTGCAAAGACTGGTAGTGTATTTTTTTTATCTTTTTACTGTTTTATTTATGCTTTTGGCTACATATATTTAAGAGTATTTCTGTCACACCACAAGCTGACCACAAGTTAGAGTGTCCACAGAAACCATAAAAAAGAATAACAGCCAGAAAAAAAAAACAGTTTTGAAAAAATCACTAAACAAACAACTACAACCCACAGCAAGCAAGGAAAATAACAGTGAAAAGTTTAAGGACCTGATTTTCAGAGTGACCGCATCATAATATTTAAAAGTCAGTTTCAACAAAAACTTACAAGGCACACAAAGAAAAAAAAATATGATCCATTCACAGGGTAAAAGAAGAAATTAACAGAAACTAACCCTGTCAAAGCAGAGGTGTTGCTGCTACTAGGAAAAGACATTAAATTGACTGCTACAACTATGCTTAAGGGGCTCAAGCAAACCTTGGACAAAGAACTAAAGGAAAATAGAAGAATGCTTCCTCAAGAACAACAAAAAAAGAATAACAATAAATATAGAAATTATAAAATAGAAGATATAATTTCTGACACTGAAAAGTACAATAACTGTAATAAAAATAAATCATTAAA